>NC_090888.1:69437020-69454520 GCF_036669925.1 Montipora capricornis | reverse complement strand
GGGGTCGGGCCACCCTGCTAGCAGAGCCTTTCTTTTGCTTGCTCGATTTTGGCGTTCTTGAGAAAGACTCTGCATGAATCGAGTAAGATCTTTATTGAATATGCGCTGCATGTTGCCAGGATACAGTCTCGAACCCAAGCCTAATATGCCAGATCTCGCCGCCATTTTGGTTTTTCATGGTACAGCGGGCTCAATTATAACCATGGGTTTTGTCACTAAACGGACACTCGCACTGAAAAAACCAGTTTAACGAGAGAAAACATAATTGACTAGTCCAGTTCGGGCTGTGGCGGCTTCAAAGAGTTGACGCGATTCGGGGAGAGCCTCCTTTTCTCCTCCTCAGTAAAGAAAAAGACAAAAGGAGGCTCTGCTCGCAGGGTGGGGTCGGGCTGGCATCCCGGGTATCAACTACGTGTACTGTACGTCTCACATTTCTGTGATCGTATGTGGGAAGAGTTTCTGTAAATCTCAACTGACTCTAAGGGTTTTTTTTCGAGGTACCCCAAATCTTCATCATTTGTGAAAATCCATATCTTCGGTGTATTGTAATTAGGCTAGAGAGCACTGTCGCCAAAGCCTCGCTCCGTTGTGCTATCCCTCACCAAGCTTCTTCACAATTGGCAGAAGTTAATAAATCTAATCGAACTAAAACAGTTGTGGCCAAACCCCATTTACTGTAACGTAGGTAAAAGAATGTTCATATTAGCAAGCAAAAACGATCGTAATGAAATAAATATGTGATTTGTGTTTTTTTATTTAAAGTGAAAAAAGTCGGATTCCAGCCTGGTGTGATCGTATTTTATGGAGACCAGGATTCCATGGAGATATTAATCTGATGGATTATCGCAGTCACAACTCAATGAGGATCAGTGATCACAAACCTGTTAGTGCTTTGTTTAAAGTTGGGGTAAGTGGAATGTTACGTACAGCTACGTATATTATCGTCTTTCTTGTTGAGGTAAAACAGAACTGCTGTTGTAAACTAAAGGTTTTGTTCTGTTTTCTCTGCTTTATGTCTGGTTTTGTAAAGAGTGAAATTTTGTGATGTCACTGACAGGTTCGGGTCGTCGATGTTGAGAATCAAAGGCAAGTTCTTGAGGATGTCATTCGAAAATTGGACCGACAAGAAAACGAGAATTTACCACAAGTACAGCTGGGTACGACGGAGGTAAATCATCACCCTTAATCTCAGTGTCCGGCCCTTCTAGTGGATGAGCAACCCTGGTTTTGGTTCAGAAAAAAGTGCTTTAATTTGTATCAAATGGAGTTTTTTTGTGCTGTGAAACTGTAATCTTTTACATGGCATTTGTACATTTATCAAACAAGCTATTGTAGTTCTTTTAAACTATTTTACCTTCCAGGTTATTTTTAAAGATGTTCAGTTCCTTGAAAAACAGTCGGCTCTTCTGGAAGTTGTTAACACTGGACAGGTGAAATGGGCGTTGTTACAACTTTTAACTTTAGTGAATAGTCCAACGTGGTTGTAAGGCCTTGTTTGGTACACGTATTCATTATGCAAGCGTAATCTATTAAGCACAAACGTAAGAATAAAAGTCTTTCCATTCTTTTGTGCTTTTGCTGGCATCACATCCTTTTTATCATATGTGTAAGCCGAGATGAAGCAAACATGGACACAACGCTTCTGGATACAAGGTGTTATAGAAGAAACAACTTTATTGGGTAACACAAATTACTGGAAAGCCAGTAGTTTCCATTGCGGCCCATACTTAGTTTTATAATATAATAATTACAGAGTGAAATAATTAAGAATACAAATCTGTTGGTATAACATTATATCAACTGAATTACCTAAGCAAATATACTAAAACGTTTTCGTAATAATAAAATGATACATCGAAAAGTTATAAAGTTTTCAGTTAATTTGTCTATTTGCCTTGCATCTCTGCCTAAGTCGTTCCAAAGCCTGGCAGCACTTGAATGGAAAGGAAGTAGACCTGAGTTGTTTCAGGATTAGGGTATTACCATCGCCTGGCTGTCCGCAGATCTATTTTGTAATAGTGTTTGTCTTTCGAAAATTGTACATAGTTTTTAAGGTAATCAGGACAATTTCCGTTTGCGGTCTTATGCAACAAGTATAGGTTGTTGACACGAATGATGTCGTCGATAGGTCGCCATTGTAGTTTTTTTTAAAGATCTTGACAGAGCTTTCTCTGATGTGAGCTTTTAAAATTATTCTTCCCCAACGCTACTGGATTTTTAAGATTCTATCCAATCGCGTGTTAGAGGTGTTCCCCCAAACCGTAATACAGTGCTCGAAAATAGACCAAATCAAGGAATTGAACAACAGTGCATCACAGTGGTTTATACGTACGTAAATACGTACGTTTTCTTGTGTTTGTGGTTGTGCTTTTGCTCACACTGTCATCATACGTGTAAACCAGCCCTTAATGATGACGTTGAGGATGACGATGATGATAGCAATGGTGAGATGACATTAGTTGTAGTGATGCTGTTGATAATGATGGATGGGGATGGCGATGATAAGGAAATGGTTTATTCTGTTTACTACGAAAACCACCGATCTGTGGAATGGGCCCGAATTACTGACAAACTGCCCCGCCCACTTTCGCTTGTAAATAGTTCAAATTATTCAAAGGTATTGTTTTCGACGCCACTTTTCAGGGTAGGGAACCTTTCTTGTACTCGAAAAAAAACAGCAAGTCCATGGTTGCAATTGCAACCTTTTCGCTGGACAAGAACAATTTTATCCATTTCTCCCCGGTACTCATGATTTTGAAAACGTATCTTTCCATTGTTGTGGTTGTTCCGGTACACCTTGACGGCGAAAGCTGGCTACTGCTCACACAGTGGGAAAGGAATTTGATCAAAATGCTTAACTGACACAGATCGGTGGTTTTCGTAGTAAGTGTTTTTGTTGCTCTTGTAAAAAGGTGTGATGATGGTGGTAGATGCGTGGGATACATATCTGGAAGGAGCAATCTTAACATGATTGTCATGGTGATGGTTATGGCGGGTTTTTTTTGGGAGGGGGGGGGGCGGGGCGGCGTTGAAACTTCATTGTGCTCTTTTGGCAAGGGATTATTGGTGAAACTTTTTATTATTTTTAGTATTTGCCGACTGTGAATCAACAGAAGGCTGCGCACCACATAAGTGCAAGTGTGGAGTTTCGAGCTCCAGAACTCAGCCTTTTAGTGGCCATTCTCAGGGAGTCACTCTGTTTTTTCATAACTGGTTTTGTTTCTCATGTGATTGATTGATTGTTAGGTGCAAGCGCAGTTTGCATTCATAGCCAAGTTAGATGACACAGAGTTCTGTAAACCCTGGCTATCTGTCAAGCCTTCTGTGGGTGTTATCATGCAAGGTATGTCGACCGCATTTGGATTTCCCCTCCCCTGTTTTATTCCAATCCGATTTTACCTTTTCTAAGAGGCATAGACGTTTCTTGGTCACTTGAGAATGTCATCGTGGTCACAAGAAACCGATTTCTTTAGATCATCAATATACGATAAACATCTCCACAGATATATTGAAAGGATATAACATGTCATATAAAGAATAGCTTTTATTGAAATATGGAGAATTCTTCCTTCTTTCTGGAGCAATCCTGAAACGTAGCGTCACAACGTTGAAAACCCTGATCTGGAAACAAAACTTGTCATAAATTTCCGATGAAACTTAGTATGCTGTTGCAAGAGTTCAGGATGATAAAAATGTATTGAAAAGGGGGCATTAAATGTGCTTTTTTATGCGCTGAGGAGTGGGCTTTTGGCCTCTTTTGGCAAGAGCTGCCCAGTTCTGGACAAATGTGGCTCCATATTTTCAATTAAAGCTGTGATACCGCGCAGAATCTGGCGTTATTCTCTTGTTTATACACATACGAACAAGAGAAATCGCATTTTGTCAGAATGTATTCTTAAATGTTCTGATTACGTGCATTGGGTTTGGAGGTCGAGTGTTTTTTACGGGCGCATGCTCAGAAAACCACTTGTTGATAGTGGTCCTTGTCTTTGTTAGGTTCGACCAAGCAAGTTAAAATCACCGTGTATGTTGACAAAGAATCTGCGAGAGCTTTGAATTCCGGCGAGGATAAACTTGAAGATATTCTTGTCCTTCATCTGGAAGGGGGAAAAGACTTCTTTGTATCCTTTGCATGTTTGTTCCCTGGTCTTTTGCGATATAATCGAAAGAAAGAGGGGAGGTGACGTAATAGGGGGCTTAAGTACGAGTTGAACAGCAACCGGAAGTGAACTGTTTTCCTTTTTGACTTGTTTTGACAGTACTGCATTTATATTGTTAAATATCTTTTCACTAGAGATGATTACGTAAAAATATGGAAGTCACTGCTGTCTTGGTTTGCGAAATGCTTCCTTCAGGTTTTCACCCCGAGCTCCTGGTTGTATTGCTGGAAGTGTTTCGTTGCTATTTCGGAATACGAGAGCTCGGCGCACCGGGGTCTGTTTGTCGTGAGGTTTCATCAGTGAATGCAGACATCACCTACATCGGGACCCCATATTTCGCAGAGAGGAAGGCCTGTCATTTGCGTTAAGTTTCTTGGACATATTTTCAGACAAAATATTCTTGGAAATTCGACTCCCACAAAAGCTTTGCAAACTATTAGCCTGGGAAAGACGAACGAAGAGGAAAACCAGTTTAGATGCGAAGATTCCTGCTTACTTTTCGTGGAGGATAGTCGGCTAGAACCCTCTATAAAATATACTGTGTGCGCAAACGACGGGTCAGAAGCAAAGATCCAACTTAACGCTCCTAGTCAAGTGTTCCACCACATCCACATAGACTGTACTCCTTAACATTAAGTAGGTATCGGTTAGCGGTAACTATATTCCTAGTGTGTTTGGCTCATCGATAGAGGCTCTTGTGCGCATGTATGGACCCATCAGAGAGGTTCCAGTGGCTACTCTTGTTGACTTGGTGAGTACATTCTTTGATCCAGTGGGAAGGTTGATCCAGATGCGTTTGTTCTCATGATGGCGGGAAGCAAAACTGTTCAAAATGTAATATATATATTTATTATATAGATACTGATGAAATACCAGGATTTCTCCTTTTACTAAAAAATCATATCTTCACCGCGCGCAGTGAACGTATCATTTTTGTCTTTCACATGTGAGGATATAACTGTCGTCATGGTAACAAACACGATTAGCCAATAAAACGCGAGCTTCCTCTTCATTTCACGATACTTTTGTGCTTTCATACAATTCTTCTCTACTACATTAACATTTTTATTCCAAAATTTTACATTATCATGATTTGTTTTTCATAACTTTCATATCTTGTTTCATGTTACATAACATGCGTGTTTTAGTGTTTGGTGAGCAATTTTTCAGCATTTCGAAAATGAATAAAACAAGTTGTTTTAAATCTAGACATTTCATCAATATCTATGTAATAAACAGAACATTACATGGCCGCTTGGGGATACGAATTTTATCTTCGAGTGCTGAAAGTATCTCTCACGAGTGAGCGAAGCGAACGAGTGAAAGATACTTTCAGCACTCGAAGATAAAATTCGTATCCCCAAGCGGCCATGTAATATCCTCTCTCTATATATCTTTTTTCTTGTTTTAGGAGCATATCAACCCGTTAACCCCCTCAACTTCGTCAAACGCGGAACCGCTGGAGATTCCAAAAGAGTTGTGGCTTTTAATAGATCATCTGTTTAAGTTTGGTATGAATCAGGTCAGTGCCAACACTTTTAAAATTACCAAATTTGTATTTAGCTGAACAATACACGAACAGAGGTTGAATTGAATGGCTTTGGTCAACTACGGCCTCTGATTGGGTAATATTAACGAGCTTGAAACAGAATATAAATTTATTAACTGTGGTGACACTTATGGAATTCTTCACCTGTCAGGGAAAGGTTCAAGTTTCTTTCAGAGTATGGTGTTTGACATGGGTGGGGGACCACATGTGCAGGTGAGCGCTCCAAGCCTCCCTCAGCACAATGATAAAATACCGTAGCACTCGCACACAAAGCAACAGCGCTAAACGGTGTCAAGCATGCAACGAAATACGCAATAAAAATCCAACGCCATCGTCACGCCATCTACTGATCAAGTTGGCGCCTCTCGTTAACTAATTTAATATGGAATTGCGACGAAATTGCGCTAATCCTGGCTTTGACTAAATTTTATGAGTTTCTACGGTAACTGGCCTTCATAAGAATTAGAGTGCTTACGTCTCGGTTTAATACCAACCCAAGGGCTGGGAATAGAGGGTTAGCAATAACGCGGATGAAATGTTATCAAGATATCTCGGTTTTTATGGTGTTTCATTCGGATGAGCGCTAAGCATAGGCTAAACAAACGAAAGATTGAAGTCATCCTTGTACTTATCATGACAATTTAAGCAACTGTCTCTGATTATAGACACCTGAACAATTCAGATTGCTTCAACGGGATTCGAATTCATGACCACTGCGATGCCGGTGCAATGCTCTACCAACCCGCACTTCAATTACACATTTCTTTTATTCATTGGGTCCTTTCACGGGAACAAATGAGCTCACTGAACAAATTGACCAGGTCCCAACTGTGTGGCTTCATAGACCACTTTTATAAATGGCCACTTTTGCATTTGTGTTAATTAGACCTGACTGCCCTCATTTCGAAACAAAAATTCTTTTGAAATTTTGTTGTCGTAGCGAGGCTAGACAGGCTCATTAGCATATTATATTTGGCCGCCATAATGAAAGAGGTCTATTCTTTATTTTCGCATTCCCCATAATACACTTTGTTTGCCCCCCTCCCCCCCCCTCCAAATATTGCATACACCATAGCTTTCAAATGCTCTTGGGAATATGCAGTGTCCCAAGAGCATTTGACAAAAATGATTTATGCAAAATGTCGGGAACAAACCAAGTGTATTATGGGGAATGTGGAAATAGAGAATGGCTCAGTTGGTAGAGCATTGCACCGACGGCGCAGAAGTCATGCGTTCGAAACCCGCGTTGAAGCCGCCTGAATTTTTCAGCTGTCTGCATGAGACAATTGCTTAAATTTTCTAGTTAGAGCGAGTTTCAATTGAGTGTCGTAAAACCAAAATCAAAGTAATTACTTTGGCCAATCAAAAAGGACGGCGACAATCTCGTAAACCAATCAAAACTCGAAGTAATTACACGTAGCCGACACAAAGCGCGGGAAAATGTGCACGCGCGAGCCACGATTGGTTTTGGTTTCACTTTTGATTGGTTGAAAAAAATGGCGCGAGAACTTTGAACTGAGGGAAGTAATGCAAAACCAAAGCAATTAGCTAATTACTTTCGACACTCAATTGAAAACCGCTCAAAGTGTGAGGATCACTTCAACAATTCGTCAATAACCAGCACTTCAAATACACATTTCTTTCCTTCATAGGATAAACAATGAAATACTTCAAGGCAATAGACCACTTTCATAAATGGCGACCACTTTTAACCCTACTGTTCTCATTTTGAAACAAAAATTCTTTTTAAATTTGCTCGTCGTGGCAAGGCTAGAAAGGCTTATTAGCATTAATTAAAACAAAAGAATATTATATTTGGCCGCCATTATGAAAGAGGTCAATAAACGAGTGACTAAGTGCAATTTTTTTGCGTCCGTTTCATTTCACTTTTTTGTTTAACCCTAGGACAACATCTTAAGGCAGGGTGGTCTACAGGGAGAGTTAGAAGAAATTCGGGCACATTTAGATTGTTGCAGAGGCGGCAAACTGCGTATCCTTTTCTGTGCTCTTTTTTGTTGGTTGGCAGTAAGTGTGCGATTGGTTTGGTCTTGCATTATTAAATCTTTGTGATTTGGCGAAGAAATGTCACGCGTGACATTTTCAGCGAATCAAAGACGCAATTTTATTTCTTTTTCTCTCTTGCAGTGTTTATGTATAAGTTCCATCATCAACTTTTACCTTCAGTCTTTGATACCTTTTTAATCCTGTTAGGAACATACATAGATATAACATTAGGTTATCCTCCAGGGTGACCTATGTTGTCCCAAAAGCCAGAAGAAACTATTGAATTTTCAACATAAGGTTCCAGGGTGCTAAAGTTTGGAATGATGTAAGTGATGACATCAAGCTTCTCTCTCTGAAACGTTTTAAGGAAAAAAATTTAAGTCAATCCTTATAGCTAAATATGAATAGCAGGCAGATTTACCAACACTATATTTTTTCTGGCTTTCGGTTGTTTAATACTGGCCTCTTAGCTTTCTTTTGTGGTTTTTCTGTTTCTGCTAGCTATTTCTCATTTTTTTGTGTAGTGTGTGTAACCTGACCCTTTAATATAATTATTTATTAATAACCTAAGTAAGGCTGCCAATTCTTTTTAGCCCTTAATGGTTATTTAAGGCGGCCTTTACTCTTTACATTTTTGAAAGGAAAAAAAAAATCTATATATTTTTTTAATCATGTAAATTAATGTAGGGTACAAATAAAGGTTGTTGTTGTTGTTACACAGTAAGAGGTATTTTAAACAGCTTTCAAGTTGGCCTTATCTGGAATTTATTGTGTTTATTAAAGTCTCCCGGTGACAAAACCCTTGAAACTTGTTTTTATTCCTTAACCGTTAAAAGCTGGAAGCGTTCATGCAGTAGCGGAAGCCTTATTGATATTTTTAGAAGCGTTACCAGAACCAGTGATTCCTTACGCGTTTTATCAGAGAGCGTTAGAGTGCTGCAATAACTACAAGTTATGTCAACAGGTAATTCACAGCATCACATTCATTGAGTTCAGTTCGTCCACTTCGTGTTTAGTTAGAGCATTTATTTCAGCTTAATTCTTGAAAACTTGTTTAAATGATTTACAAAGAATGCTCGTTTTGCCCACGGCTATAGTGCCAGACGCACCCATCATGTTATTTCACGTGTTCTTGCTTTTCTTATTTCTTGCAGTTAATATTTCAAATTCCACAGAGCCATAGAAACGTCTTTACGTACATAAGCGCTTTCCTCAGAGAACTTTTGCTATGTTCCGATAACAATAAACTGGATGCGAAGACTTTAGGTCAGTGAAAAAGCTTTTTTTTTTTTTGTAACGTAAAATCGTTTGAACTAGTTCGAAATCGTCTAAGTTCAGTCAGCTTTTAGGTTGTGGTGAGCAGTGAACGTATGTTGCAAGCAAGTTGCAAAAAATGAGGTGGGGAGACTGGGGAGAGGAAACTTGGAGGCGGCGTGGTCCAGGTTAGAGCGTTGGGTTTGCATGCGGCTGGCCTGGGTTCAAATCCCGTTCTAACTTCTGGTTCGGATTTGTTTCCGGTTGTCCCGGATTCAACTCTACCACGCTTTGTAAAATAGCCAACTGGTTGCCTCCTGCCAGCTGGGGTTCTTAATGATGTTTCTGTTAAGTTTGAATTGTTTCTTTCAGATGATTAAAAGTGGGGTGCCTGTGAACTAGCTTGATCGCTAAAGTGCACTTCCACTAAACAAAGCATTCACATTTTTTTTTTAACACCAGCGAACGCTTGTGCTTTAACATCATGAGAACCATGTTGGGTGCAAAAGAGCAATGGCCACCGCTAATGCTTAAAGAATGTATTATTATTATTTTATGTGTGTGAAAATTCAATCACAGTGCAGTATTTTCCAATTTTTTCGATAAACCAAACACTCTCTCTGTTGGTTATTACGATCGAAATCAAATCACAGGCTTCGGGAACCGTTGCCTTACGAGTTTTAGAAACTTTGGCCAATGGAGCAGCTTTCGATGGAGTGTGGAGAGTAGCAACGCAATTGCTTTGGTTTCGAATAAAGATGCTAAAAACGTTCGCGCGTTTACTCGTACTTGGAGCAGCTTAGATAAAATTGTATCGAATTCTGTTTTGCTTCATCACGCTTATTAATTAGCTCGATTGGTCATCTTTGGTCCTTGTATTAGAAACATCTCTAACACCAATAAATGTCCTTCTCTGGACTATCCCAATCTTTATCAAGTTTGTCGTTTTATTATGTGAATAGCTCCGTGAGCGGGCAAGATGAATCAAATCACGCGCTGTGATTGGCTAGCCGAGCGGGCAAGATGGAGCTATCTTGCCCACTCGAGATTTCTCGCTTGGTCCCGCAAGATCAAAGATCATTTTATTGGTGTTTTATCGCATATAATAAATCCTTTATTGACCAAGCTTGTTCGAGCTTTGATATTGGCCTCGTTCTTGTTTTGCGTGTTTATGGACCGAGATGATAAACACGCAGAAAAGAACTTGGCCAATATCCAGCCATCTTGACCTCAAGCTTGGTCAATAATCCATATATATTGGTCTTCTTGACTAACAAAATGTTGTATTTCTCGCAGCAACATTATTTGGTACGCTATTTTTACGGGCGCCCCTGAACAACGAAGCAGGACTAAGCAAACGAGCAATCAATCAAGTGACGCAGAAGAAAGCTAGATTTATGTACCACTTTCTGGTAAACGAGTTCGGTCCTACGCGGTAACAGCTGAAACAGGAAAGCCGTCTTTTTGTAAAAATCGATCGAGGGTTTTAAATAATATTTTTATTCAGTTTGAAGCGCAACACTGTAAATTTTTAAAAGTAGTTATTTCATATCAAGGTCATGTTCCATTAGGATCAATTATTGCAAATGAAATCGTCATATATTATAGAGATTGAAAATAAGAACTCTTTTCAATCATTTCTAGTTGGAATCGCGTTGACTCCTGGGAAGTTATGTCCACCTGGTCCGACTTGAAAAACCAATCCTTTTTCGATCGTTTGACCTGATTTAAATATATGATCAACCGGAAGTGGTTTTCTAACACGAAAAAACCTCAACCTACTCAAGAAAATCTAAAACCGTTGATCCCAGTGGAACACGACCCTCGAATCTCGAATAATTCTACAGCAACGAATTGGACTCTGAGAAGGTCAACATTAATGAAGGCAACTCGAACCTGAGTTGTACTGTTGTTTCTGTAAGAAGTCAATTAGACATCTTTTATTTTAAATGTAACACTCAGGGTTGTTAGGTATTTTAATACCTTGAGGCACTTTTTCACTTCACTTCACTTTTTCACTTCACTTTTTCACTCTAGCTCTCCAACGGGTTCTCTCGTGCTCCAACTTTATTGAAAGAAGTGTTGAAAGGCTTGACGTCCCTTGAGCCTACACTATCGTGATTTACAGAATCTGAAAGGCGTTGAATCGAATATGTAACGACACTTTCTTCTTAGCGGAGAGTTAAGAATATATTTATTTTTGTCGGTTTTGCTGAAAGACGTACGGGGAGCCTTTGAGAATTGGAAGGTGTTCCGTTCATGAGCAGAGCCTAAGAACGAGTGCAGCAACAAAAAGATCACACACTTAAAACTTTATTTAACTGGAAAGACGGTATTCTCCAAATTTTTGCGAAACCGAAAGTGCATCACCCAAGAGTAAGGTTACCCAAATTGGCCCAGTCCCCATCACTGTCAAAAAAGTGTCTATTTTTAAGCCAAGTTGTGCGGGAAAATAAAAGATAGACCAAATCGGCTAACTCAATGTTGTAGCTAATTCAAACCCTTTGTGAATAAAACGCTTTGTTCCAGGTATTTCCATATCATTTAAATGTGAATGCTACATTATAATGCAAATACAATACACAAAGAATTATTTACCCCCGGGAGATTTGTACAAAACTTGGTTTAAAAATACACTTTTCTGACGCTTATGGCGACAAACCTGATACCAGATTTTTACTCTTGGGTAATGGACTCCTGGCGAATTTCTCGCAGGTCAAAAAGGCTGAAAAACGCCCGAGTTCAAATTTGTAGTTGCATTTGTCGCAGGAGCCCTCGTGAAAGTTCGGAAAACAGTTAGAGGTTGTTGCATGATATGGCACTGTTATTTTAACAGTTTCTCTGCTATCAGATTATTTATGTACCGTAGGTGGAGAAATCTTAAATACCGTGTGCTTTTATCCCTCTATGTACAAAATGTTATTCATCCATTGAATTATTTAGTGCCCATTTCGTTTTATATTTCCATTCTCTTAAGCTTTTTTTGTTCAATTAAGGCTTAGCACTTTTATTAAGGTTTGTAAGATAACAGAAACAATAACAACAAGAACTAAGAATCAAATGACTTTTTAAACACTTAAAATGGACTGTAATTGCGAGAAAGATACTGAAATAAAATGGGATGTCGCCACCAGAGCCTTGGGGATTGAAGACCAGTTGCAAATGCTCAGTTCCCTGTAGCTCTATCATCCGTTTTATCCTGACGTGAGAAAGTCACCGCTTGGCGTCTATGATGATCACACTGATAAGATTGGTCGATTTTTTCCGCATTCCAAAGAACGGTGGGGTGGTCTTTATTATTAGCTTGGGCTGCCTGTGTTAACTAAATAAATTGAGCAAGAGCCGATACAATGTACATTTGATTTAGTACTGAATGTACTTTATTTCTCAATTTGTAATTACGCCGATCAGATCAAGCCAGTTTGATCCAACGTACACCGACAGGAATATTGTCCACAGTTGCTTGCTTTTGCGTTAACCCCAAACATCTCTTCCCCAGATCTCCGTTGGTTAAGGTTTAAAATGGCGTCGGCGAGAGCTCACACCTCCGTAAACTTATTGCAAAACTGAAAGATTTATATAATTTCAGACAATTCCGTTTTGTGATATAAAATTTGATCTTACATTTATACCTATTTGAGGATAACTCATAAAGAAATGAGGTTTTTACCCGTTTGGTTTACACTTACAGTTAGGAAAACGCCGTGCATGATACGAAAAATGATCACACATCGGCTGCAAGTCTTGCAAACTTAGTGTTATCTTGAGAAGAGACACCAATTTTTTGCGTGGAATGCACAAAAAAAAATGTTAAAAACCCCCCGAAAAAAAGAAAGAAGAAAAAAAAAAAACCTTTCCTTCGAGCCGGAGTCGAACCAGCGACCTAAGGATATCATTGCACACTCTACAGTCCTCCGCTCTACCAACTGAGCTATCGAAGGAAGTCGCAGAGGAGAAATAATTTTTTTAATATAAAAACTAGTGAACCTTAAATACATAACGCTCCCTTACTAACCCCGTACTTTTTACATTATTTCCTGCTGTCGTCAATGTTTATGTTAATCAATGACCACCGAAATAGACAGTTTTCACAAAAAGGTTGCGTTTTTCGGCTAAAACGAATGTTTTGGAAAAATTTCCGGCCCCAATCCTCTCGCGGCTTCGCCGCTCGCACGACACATACAACAATTCAACAAGCGCCTGTCCGCAGGCGAAATGCACAACGAAGATAGCAAACGCTTCTGTTGCACAAAATGCAGGGGCACCCAACGAAGGTGTTCCGCAGTGGGAATTCAGCTGGCTGACAAGTTATTAATATTCACTCTCTTTCGCTAAGAAACTTTAAGTATTTTTAGCATTTCAATCCGTGCTGGCTGGATGTGAACAGAAACTGGAGGAGAACACGTTCTCGAGAAGCTTACGCTTGTTCAACTTATCGCATGTTATGAAAAAAAAAACCCTGTTTTGACCTGTTTGGCGAGCGGTTTAGATTCAAGAGGTTCCTTGATGACTGGGAAACAGTGACACTAGGTCGGCTGGCTGGACGTTTCTCTCACTATCTCGCTGGGAGCCGGAATTTTACTCAAATCATCCTGGGAGTGCGGAATACCTTTTTTTCCCCAGTAAAATTTAAAAAACTAAAAAAAAATGTTTTATTAGCGTTTCCTTGTAAGTTTTTTTCCTATTATTACGCATTTTGGAAATTTTCGTTGAGTGCCCCTGAAAATGGCTAAGGGCAGCACAAGGTGTGAGAAGCCCAATCTCGACCCCAGTGCTCTTCTCTTGACTGAGGGAGAGAAGAGCTCTGGGGAACCCTGAAACAAAGTGTCTTCTCACTGGTTTTCGTGAACAATCAAAAGCTCCTCTAATTGGCGCATTCATGTTAGCACGAGAAGTGAGCAGGCGCCGTAAGATTCAAATAGCCAATTTTTGGCTATAAGAACCCTACTGCGCACGTTCTCCTACATAGAGTTTCCAAGAGCCTTGGGTCGATCCGAGGCTCTGGTAACGTGGTGAGAAGCCTATCGAGGATGAAATGGGCAGAGATGGCTATACATGATTTTCTCCCCGTGTAGACACAATTTTATGTCAACAATTTTTGTTGTTTCCGAAGGCTAATATGAGTCTCGTAACCTTCGCTGGCCGCTCTGAGGACACGATCTACCAACACTCCTCTGAATTACCTCTCCTTTTATTTAGTTGAAAAATCGCGGGGAGCGTCGAGAAACCCGACGAAGTAAGCGAACTTAAATAACGTATAGCAAACATATTTTGGATCTAAAATCCTATAACGGTATCACTGAACACTGCTATAAAACGAAAAAATTATAGAATAAAACTACTTTACATTTGTTTTCTTGTTTTCTGTACAAATACGAAGGCGTCGCGAAAGAAATAGGGTAAATAATAAAAACCAACAACCAAGAACTAATTGAAATTGCATAAAAAAACTCCATATATAAATTTGGCGATGGAATGATGTCCCACAGTCGGCTAAAACAACAGACTGCAGTTTAAGAAACGTTTTGGCTGTTGCTAAGTGAAATCATCAACTTGCGGGCAACATGAAATGACCCTTAATTTCGGAGTAATGCACGGATAAACCATTTAATTTTTGAGGAGCGTGGGGTGGTGGGCAGTTAATTTCGATTCTTTTCGTTAACACAGCCTCCACAACAATTTCAATTCCACACCAAGAGGCCCTTTTCATGACCGTATCACGTGACCTTGTCAATCAAAAATGGTCGTGGTATAAAATAGATGCCAGGCTTTGCCATCCAGCAGCTATTTTCCATGCAACTCCCAGTAGATCTTTGAAGCATTAAAATCACCGTAAAATCTCTCACATAAAATGTCAGTTGGCTCAAAATTGACATTCTTACTAATTTCATCACACTCTTTCCATTTTTTTAATGATTGACAAGGTCACGTGACACGGTCATGCATGCAAAGGGTCTATCATACGACACACAACAAATTGTATCGTATAAACTCTTGTTCTTAGGCCATCGTAGCTTGATTAAGAAAATAACACAAACAGCGGTGATAAACATTGTATTCCAACGCATTTTTATAAAACTTGACCTTTCGTATGCTTTTGAAAATGTGTGTTGACTAGCATACGAAACGTCAAGTTTTATAAAAATGCGTTGGAATACAATGTTTATCACCGCTGTTTTTTTTCTTAAACAACAAATTGTATTTGTGCACGAGTCTTTTCTGTTTTCTTGTGTCTCATGTTTTAAGTATTCTTGCCCTCAAAAATTAAATGTTTCGCGAGTAAATCGGTTCTTGACTGAACAAAAGGAAAAACCAAAACGAGGCCAGACTACTGACTAAATACTAAAGCTATCAAAGTAGTTGAGTGATAATACACTAAAAAGGCCTCAATGTGCTGGAAAGTCCTCTGAGAGGCCATCGCGTCGAAGGCACATCTTTGTTATCCACATCAATGAGCATTACAGGCTCCCGCATACAGATCCTGGAAGAGTAGCACGGACACGAGTATGATACAGCAGCTCGCACGGGGTCGTTGATAGAAGCCTTTTCAATCTGAGGAAGAGCCACAATGTGTACTACGGGGAGAGGGGTAGGGCCAGATTTAGGTGGTGCATCTAAAAGATCTCCTGTAGTCTTCTCCCAAGCACAGCCCCACAGGTAGATACCGTATACAAACATACCGTCCAACGGTGGCTCTCTCAACTGGTGAAAAACAAGCAAGAAGTGTAAGTTATTTTAACAAGTGCACATGCAGAAATTCCGGTCTCACATAGGAAATGAAATTTGACAAAATAAATGGCCTGACTAATGGTCTCTGGACGAGACTGAAAGGGATATTCAATTTCTTACATGGTCCTTATCCCTTCCTGTGATCTCTGTTTGGAAAACAAACGGTTCTGTTGAGGAAGATTTCCCTTCGGCATTTCTCACGGCCTCCTGCAAAGAAAGGCAAATAAGAAAGAAGGCAATGCTGTCGATGCAGATTCCACAGTACACGGTCGCAATGATGTGTTTTGTGCACTGTATTACTAAAGCCTATCGCGTCATTTTCGTTTTATTGACAAACTAAAATAATTGGCCTGGAAGGGGGGACGGGAGTGGGGGAGATTTAAGAACAATACCAATACAGTACGACAGCATAACGTCTTAATTCCTGTTAATTAAAAGTTAGGCTGCGATTTCCAAGTACCTGTTTGATTATGGACAAAAACCTCCGTGGGTTGAAGAAGGCTCCAAGCCAATACGCTGGAACTTTATCACGACCCTGACAAAAGAACAACAAAAATGCACAATCATGATCAGTAAAGCAAGCGACTCCTTTCCTATTTTATTTGCCAAGAGAGATGGGTCTGAAAAATCTTAAATTCCATTTTCCATTTCAGTAGTTGAATCTTGCAATTGTAGAAGGAGCGAGAGCTCTACCTACCAAAAGGACTTCACACTTGAATCAACTAACCTGACTAGGATTGACAGTTAAAACTTTGATACAAATCTAAAGGATAGCTGCGCTCTTCTGAACGACAATAGGGAGCTTAAGCAACGACAACGGCGACGGCAACGAGAACGTCAGGAATTTGCATATTTAGTGGGTAAAAACAATAGCTTTGCACGCCCTGCACGTGCGTTTTTCACTTTTGTCCATTTCGTTGCCGTCGTCAGCAAAACAACAACGTGAAATAGCCAAGTTTTTGGTTTTCTGACGAACGTCAGCACCTGAGGATAAATTTTCATTTTCTCTCCTAAAATGGAGTGGCGTTCCGACTGGTGTCATCTTTGAAGAAATACCACACCCTTGTCATATTAAAAACGTTGAAATAGTCACGAAGCGATTAAAACAACACAAATTTATATTTTGAGATGACGTTCTCGTTGCCGTTGCCGTTGTCGTTGCTTAAGCTCCCTAATGATATTTAGTTGCAACCTGGCCCAGAGATGAGGGTTCTAGGTTTACATATGGATCCTCTGAGTTCGAACGCCGAATTTGTATTCGGTATCCAAATGCAATTCAACGATGCCTTGTACAAGACCACATGGCCGTAGTTGCATTCTGAGGCAGATAGCGCTCTCGACCGTTCGATAAACTGTAGCCTTCTTGCGTCTAATAGGCATTAAGGAGTTTAAGCACGCGACGTTTTTGAGCCGCGGACGGTAACCGGAAATGAACATTTCGCATGCCAGGACAGTAGCGTTTTCCAGATTTTTAACCTAATAATCTCTAATGGAGGAAAGATACTTAGCAATATAAAGGTAGTAGTGACAAGACAAGTTAAAAGAGAAAACAGCTCACTTCCGGTTGCCGTCCGTGGCTCAAAAACGTCGCGTGCTTTAACTCCCTATTAATATTACTCGCTCGTACATCTTTTTTTCCTGGTATAAATCACACGACGATACTCAGGATATTGACTCTCAGCGTTGTTCATTAAAAAAGAGTGTGTAGGAGCATAAATATGACCAAAATTGAAAGAAATGATCCTCTCAAGGCTTGCCCAACGATCTACATTGGGGAAACAAAATGTACGAGCGAATAAAGTTT
>NC_090888.1:69422020-69432020 GCF_036669925.1 Montipora capricornis | reverse complement strand
AATTGTCCAGATAAGTGAAGGATCATTTCTCTCTTTCGCCTATAGCCTGCACTTCAAATATATACATTTCTTTCATGTCAAAATCAACTAGATTCTTGTGATAAATCAAGTAAAAAGTCAAGAAGCTTTGGTGTGATAGTGCTTGCACTTGGAAATCGATCTATAATACTTACTCCTTGTTGCTTCAAATTCTCGTTTGACTGCAGCTGGACTTATCCAATAATCAACCATAGCACTTAGGCCCTGGCGGTCAAATTCGTCGCTCATACTCCTACCGTATATCACCTATTATCCACAACACAAGTAAAGAGACAATTACAGACTGAGAGATCACGTTGGAGTAGAAAGACTCCCATTTTTTGTTCACCTCTATTTTATTTATTTATTTATTTATTTATTTATTTTTACCTACAAATTTTCTTAAAAATTTACCATTTTGCTAACACCTAGTTACAACAATCGTTCCGTACGGTAACCACACGATGCTGACAAACGAACAAAGACTATGACTTTTCAAAATTTGATCACGTTGGAGAAGAAAGACTCCCAATTTTTGTTCACCTCTATTTTATTTATTTATTTATTTATTTATTTATTTTTACCTACAAATACTCTTAAACATTTACCATTTTGCTAACACCTAGTTACAACAATCGTTCGGTACAGTAAACCACACGATGCTGACAAACGAACAAAGACTATGTCTTTTCAAAATTTGACCACTTTGCCAAAGAGGCACTACATTTGTTTGACATGATAGCTATATACCTTTCTGTTCATGTTAATGATTTCTTTTGTTCAAGTGAACCAATATTTTTAAGGAACAAAAGAGTCTTCTGAGGAAATGAAATGACATTTTTCCGGTAAAAATACCTCTGTTAACATATAACGCAGGCCATTCCACTGAATACTCTTGGCCGAACCAGCAGGCAGAGAGCTTACGTCTGAATTTTCCAGGAATTCTCGCACAGCCAGGTCCAATGCTTGCTGTGGCAAAATAACGCAACAACATTCAGTAATCAGGTTAGTTACTCACATCGTCTTCTGTGAGTCTCGTTGTCAGGCCTTCGGCTTAATCTGACCTATTAAGCTCTCAACGGTGCCAATTTAAAAAAGCTAAAAGAATTATCACTTTACCAACGACACGAAAGTTACATGCAAGAAAAAATAACGATTTCCTCACAAAGTTGGTCGCAAATTTTCAATCTACCATTGAGAGGTAGCGCACCTACAGTACGGCCCGCTGTACAGCCCGCTAAATTTTATACTTCGACAAAATATCATCTAGCGAGTTTTTCATGTCATTTCTGTTGCATAAACTTGTACTCAAAACTGTAACGCTAATCCCAGATTAAAAATTAACCAATGAGTTTTTGTGTCTACTCCCAAATGCTGTTCAACGCTGATATTCGGCAGAACTTTACATTAGAAGACGTAAATCTTAAATAAGCAAAAGAAACTTTCACCAAAAAGTTGAAAACATGAAACAAAAATTTCCGCTAATATTGGATTAAGTTAATCGGCTTTCGAACAACCGGGCCCAGAGCACAAGAAATGCGTTAACAAAGAATGAGAATTTAATAACGACTCATATCCTCTGCCGACTTTAACGCGAAAGAGATTGTCAAGAGAAAACTTTACAGCAAATCGAGTCACTGCACTGACCCAAAGCTCCGCGGTCCCCACATGCCTGAGGTCCAGTGTCTTATTCCAGCCTGCCAATCCATATCTTGACCGTAACCTGACCAAACTGTGTAACATACACAGGTTGTGAAGCAGTGCAGGCCACTCTTGACGGGAACTAACTCGCAGCAGATCACTATCCACCCACTGAAGAGAACGCTGTAAACTGTCCTTTGCATTCTTAAATAGAACGGCACAGAATTACAAAAACTGATCAAAAGTTTTAGGCCAGAGGGAGCACGAACGGGCTATAAAACTTTCAAAACGAAATGTAGACGTGATTCTAGCACATATCTGGCTGATAGTTTAAGCAAGTGTGCCTTGTGGATACCTACAGGCGATTCTAACGTGAATTGAACCCATGACCTCTGCGAAACCGGTGCAAGTTGTCCACGTTCATAAACAGCGACCACCTTTACATTCTTTTGTATTTGTTAATTAGAACTACTGCCCTCGTTTTGAAACAAATGTTCTTTTGAAATTTGCTCGTCGTGGCGAGGCTAGAAAGGCTTATTAGCATTGAAACAAAAGAATATCTTATTTGGCCGCCATTATGAAAGAGGTCTATGCTCTACCAACTGAGTTATGAAGCCACACAGTTGGTAGTCTCCTTCGCGGCCGTTTTTTGGATGTCACGCAACGGTTCTTTGGGGGGAGCGTTGCGTGACATCCAATAAACGGCTGCAAAGCAGACTACACAGTTGGGAACAGTTCAATTTGTTGGGTTTATTTCAACTTTTAACTATGATCAAGTTCTTTTTTTTTGGGTCTCGCTTCTCTCTTCCATGGAAGCATGGTTGTAAAAGTGAGCGGTTAAAGATTCCATAAATGGAGGCCGATTAATTAATATTTTGTATTAATTTTAATAAGAAGAAAAGGCTTTTTTTTATTTATATATATTCGCTTGAATTCTTTCCATAGTAGCGAGGCTAGAAAGGCTTATTAACAATAAAACAAAAGAATTCTTTCTTGGGCCGCGATTTACGTCAAAGGTCTATATCTTTCCCAACAAACTGACTCTTGTGCTGTTCAATTTATTTTCAAAATCGATGAACACGGATAAATTGAAGGGGAAATCACGGAAGACTTGAAAGCTATTACTGGAATCCATTATGTAAGGAGAAACGTACCTTGGGTGAATCGGCTACAATCTTAACAGCAGACTGCAGAAGTGATGAAGGTATATCTGGATGAGGCTGAACTGACACCCACAGTCTAAATTCACTATCTACTGCCTTGGTTTCCTGCATGAAGGAGTCCAGAGCTGCCAGCAAACGAGGGGCGTTATGAGCGTTGTGCAAAAGAACCCAGTGACCCTGCAAAATAAAGACGAATAATGTGGCCATAAGTCAGGTCTTCCCTCATAGTTTAGACGTAACAAAGACAGCTCATTTAATGACTAGACTAGACTAAAGGAAATTGAAAAAAAAGGACAATAAAATAGTCACACATACACACGCACGTAGAATGTAAAAAGAAAGCATACCAAATTTGAAATATGAGAATGCGCAAACTGATGCGAATACCCAATATTGAACTATACAAGCTAAATACCAAAATGAACAAATAATTCAACGCAATAATGCTAAACAAGGATATTTAATATTTTACCACAATTCCTTGTAATCTCGCAATCTGATTGGCTAATTTGCAGTTGTCGATAAGAGTCTTGACAACGCTGTACGCGTCATGCTCACGTCATTTTGTCACGCAATGTAATAGCCAATCAGGAACGCCCATTTTGGGAAATAAACCAATCATATTGCGAGAAAGTTATAGACAACGCTTGCTCTTTCTTCGTGTCATGACTTTTTGGTCACGCTGTGAAATAAAAACTTTCTTTGGCGTTGAATATTGTGGTAAAAAACAAATCTTGTTGTGGACACACCCACAACATTTTGACCACTATGATGACGAATATCGTTGTCGATAAAAGTACAGACAACGCTGAACCACTTTCGATTTGTTAAATTTTTCCATAAGCTCGTTGGATATGAGATGGTAAATAGCTAACGGGGTGCGTATATTGAATTGTTTCAGGTTTACAAAACGACTGGCACGATCAGTTTCCATACAAGGTCATAGGGTTTGCAAGCTGATAACTGAGATTGAGTGAGCCAATGACAACGCTATAAACGCAACGCAATATCCGCGAATAAACATTAATAAAGGATAGGGATGTTATGACTGTTTTGAATAATTTAGGCTCCGTAAGCATTTATGAATGAATAAATTAATTTTCACAAGCCATTCGGCTGGTACAGTACCTGCACCATGGCTCTGTGAATCATCTTCCTCGCTACACGCTCCTCACCAATACGAACATTTGCTAAAGCAAGAACATGAAGTTCCACCTGTCAACAATAATACAAAAACAACGCATCACCAAACAAGATCGAAGACCCTAGCGGCGGGATTCGCGCTGGAATGTTACGCATGTTTACTCCAATTCTTTGATTGCACTCACGTGATAAGACGGCCGTATTGCAAAATTCGGACTGCTCAGAGAACCAATCAGAATTCTCCTTTTCATCTCGGACCAGTTTGCCTATATAATAAATAACCTTGCAGGAGCATGACAATCCTACGGGAGAATCTTTTTTCTCCTCCAACATGACGAGGTCAAATTGAATACTCTTTATAATTCAAACCTGCTTCTTTTGAGCTCCCTCAATAACCAGCTTTTCCACCATGTTGGCTTCTTGCGTGTATAGCAGCACAATGGGCGAACGGCTTTCGCTCTGACGGAATGCGAATGGCAGATCCAGCGGCATTTCTGAAGTGTACCTGTCAATTACAGAAAACACGAAAAGAATGTTAACAGATAAAGAATCAGGCAAAGTACTGACCAATGCTTATCGAAATTTAATTTTCAAGTTTCTTACTTCCTTCCAAGAACAGATGTAACAAAACAGATAGCCGCTTGCATCAGGCGATCCCCTCGAATGGATCGAATTACCATGAAACGCTGAACTAACGTATATCTGAAAAGGAAAAACAGGTCGAGTGATAATGGTGTGGTGAATTTCAAGCCTGGTAAACTAATAAACCGGTCTTCTCTAAAACAAGGGTTAAAACCTAAGAATGTAATTAAACATACAAAAAAAAAAATACTCAATGAAGAATAATTCGGTTGAATCGCTCAACCTTCACCAGTTTGCATGGCAGTGAGTGGTTACATAGTAGTCACATAAAAGAAGAGCCATTCACTCATTGTCATTCAAACTGATACAGCAATGTTACGTTTTGAGTTTTACCCCTTTTATGAGAAAGATTATGCGGTATTTGGAACGTGGTGTAAACATTTTTTTCCCCATGTAATCCTAGTCGTTTACAAGACTCACGTAGCCTGCCTAAAGTTTTTAATTTTCCAGCTTTCACGAGATGCCTAAAGCTAAGAAGCAGAGCATGCCCGGGTCACTATCGATAGATACAAAACTTCTAGGAAATGTTTCATTTAACGACGGTTGTCAGTTTTGATACCAGTGTCAATGGTAGGCTAAGGGGCATCCTTTACTTTCTCTTTACTGAGATCGTTATAAGCCGTGGATACACGGCGTTATAGAAAAGTCGAAACAGAGGTTAAACTCACAGCCAATTGAGTGGGAGACCAGTGCTCCGAAAGCTGCGCACCTGTCCAACTAGTCAACGCCTTTGATACACGGCAGCGAAGCAAAGGAAAGATTGATGTGGTCCTCACACTCAACAATACATAAAGTAAATATCTCTTATAGGCACTTGAAGCCGCCTGAAGTTTTCAAGTGTCTATAAGAGACAATTGCTAAGATTCTCCAGTTAAGAGCGAGGATCACATCAATCTTTCGTCTAGAACCCGCAATTGAATTATACATTTCTTTCATTGAAGCAAATGACGTTGACGCAAAAATGTGATAAGCATAGGTGAAGCATGCATGCCAGATGTAGGATCGTAACATACTTGTCATCCAGCCCGTCAGGAAGTGCAACCATTTCAGGTTTCTCGTGTTCAGTGATTTGTCGCCACTGCGTTTCGCGTCCATCTTTGGACATCTTATCAAATGCGTCCTGAAACCACTCGAAATGATGCGCCAACATCTACAAACAACAAAGAATCAAACCATAGTTAATAGAGGGGAATGGTTATGAAACCCGACAAATTTCTTTGCTGTAAGTTTTTGTTCTCTTTTTTGGCCTTGACCGTGCACAAAATACAATAGTTGTTTACTCCGTACTGAGGAACTAACCAACAGAAACGTGTTGGTTACGTAATTCATGCAAAGTGTATGAGCGCAAAACAAAAGATTGTGCACGGTCGTGGACCTTTCCACCTTAATCTTGGCATCTTTGTTTGCTCCTTTGATGTTTGCCGAGCTTCCAAACCAGTCCCCTCTATTAACTATGACCAAACTGACAAAGGAAACTCAAGCTTACTTTCCATGGGCTAAGAGAATAATCCAGCGAGGTCAGCCTACTTTTTCTCACCAAGGATTTACGCTCAAATACCAAATTTGGTAGGTTTGAATGGTAGACAACCCAATACGCCAGAATGACCTCCCAAGCGTAGATAGCACAGAAGTAGGTCTACCTCGTCATTTTTAGCACTTTTTAAACATGCGATTTAAGGGAGATTGAGATTTGTAGGGTGGCTGGAGGCTGAATTACGCTCCCTCCCCAAGGGTAACTTCAATACTAGGTCTATGTAACGCCGGACATTTTCATACATTAGGCTATTTTTGGACGAGTTCTTAAATAAGACTTGGCTTGCACAAATGACCATTTTCAATCCCATGGGTAGCCATTTCTGGTAAAAGATTTGTGATTAGCTAGAAAGGACTGGTTTCGCGGCAAAATTAATCTAAAAATAACTCGGTCTGTAAAAACGCCGTTCCAGTTGCACGCTCCTAGTCATGGTTTCCTGGTGACATGGCAAATTCGCTTGGACGTTTAAAAGTAAAGTTTCGTTGTTTCGTTACGGAAACAGCAACACAAAATGAAAAAGGAACCAACCTGTAAATTAGAGAATTGTTCGTCCAAAAGCCAATCAAAAGGCTTCTTCGCGAGAGTGCGGGATGGAGCCTCTGATACAACACTGGGTTGGAGAGCGGTCTTGACTGCTGCACCAAAAGTAGGGTGAATCAAAAACTCACGGTCACCAGGACCCACACGACCATTTGAATCTTCAACCTACAAACGGACCCATGACAGTTCTGGGTAAGTCTGCGGCTGGGTGATAATGAGATTTTAGTTTAAAGGGAACCTCCACTCCAACTTATGAAAGATTTTAAACCTAACAAAATTATGGTTGCAATGAAATAAGCTCGACAGTTTTTCTCAAAAAAAAAAAAGGTGTGCGGGTCGAAAAAAAAACTTTACAATCACTTATTTTCCACTTTCAAATTTCCCGGGCGCCTCCATCTTGGATAATTGTGACGTGTTCCGGCTGCCCTTGTTGTTCTCACACAAAGAGTTTTTGTTTTGAAACAATAGAGCAATCACCAAACGTCACAATTATTCAAGATGGCGGCACACGCAAAATTTGAAAACCGAAACAAGCGTTTTCGACTTTCATTTATTTTAGATACAAACCTTTCTCTTATAAAAAAAGTTGGAGCAATTTTGCTTGTAAACATGTTTTGAGGTTTAAAGTTATTTTCTTGTTAAGTGGAAGTTCTCTTTAATATTTACCATCTCCATCACTGCAGTTGCGAGAATAAAGAGTGAATCAGATGTGTTATGGCCTGGGTGGGATGCCCAGCACAGTCACAAATAAGTCTATTTTTAGAATACCCGTTCCCGCGAAAACCAGTTGTCATGTCCCTAAAAAAAAAAAAACATGAGGAAGCAGTCACGCGTGACATGGCTTTTTCTGATTGGTTAAAATTGGCGGCCCTTTGTTTGTTTCGCGCGCTAAGTGTATCTAAAAATAAATCCATTTGTGAATGTGCTGGGGCAAGAGCGCAAAGTGATAGATCAACACTCTTATCTAATTCACTCTTGCGAGAATGCAAATCTTTCGGCAATTTCAGTACTAGCAGTACAGTGGAATGACCTAGCTCCTACAAGTCTCTAACAACACTGTGGTAGAGCATACGATCTAGAAATCGAAACGTCGCAGGCTCGACTCCTGCAAAGGAACACTGGGATTTTTTTTTCGAAAACCTCCGAGTCACCATCATAGATGTAAGCCTGTTTGTTTGGTGCCACAAAGAGTACCTCAACTCTTCTTTACTCACGTGTTACTTACGTCACAAAGTACTCCGGAACCCTAGTCTATGGAGGGTATTTAAAGTAATCCTAACTCTATCGAGTAATCCTGTAGCCATTTAAGGCTGCTATTTTCATTGGTCCTTTTGACCTGCGGCTTCTTCTGTTATCAGGGCTACAATAGGTGCATTGCAAAGCTACAGGCCCTCCCACTCAATCCCCAGGCCTTTGATGGTGTAAATACGTTTAGACTGAAAGGGAAACTTCGTGGTGTGATATATAACTGAATGTCAAGTATTTATGAGTCAATGAGTCAATGAGTCATGAGTCAATGAGTCAATGAGTCACCGAGTTAGTGCAGTTAATTAAACCATAAAATAAAAGCTAAAATTTCAGAGAGTGCTTAGGCCTAATCACTGAAACGAGGGCTTAGGCTTAATCAACAAATTATTGCTATATTGACTGTGAGTCCATTGACTAATGACTCATGACTCATTGACTCATTTGACTCATAAAACATGCGTTCTCTATATAACTGGCGTGCATATGATTATGCTGCAATGGGCCCTTTGCAGCTGGGGATCACATGGTACAAAAACCGCCAAACTTGAGAGAAAATTGCGCACTCCGACATCAAAAACAAAATGAACGGTGAACGATGCATCATGATTTTTTCAAACAAGTGAGAGTAACAGCGATAAAAAGTCACCTGCAAGAAATAGTTTATGAATACAGAACATTAAAAGTCTTTCCATTTCACTACACACCTACGCCGGTAGTATCGCTTTAAAGTATCTTACCTCCAGTGCACAGAGCAGAGCAAACGGAAGTCTGTCTCGCTCAAACAAAGCTCGTGCTGTCGTGTAGAATGAACTCTGAGTTAACCTTTCCACCACTGCTTTGACAGCAGACCTAAACAAGAAGAGATAAAGTAATGAAGTTATTTTAATCAAAATAGAAACCTCTCCCACGAGATACAGTGTATGAATAGAGAGAACCCTCAGCAACATGGCAAAACCGAGCGAAACAGATACATCATAATGTTAAACATCTTTTCACTATCAGAGGCGATTAGTATAGAAATCTGGGAGAGAGTACTGTCCTGACATGCGAAATGTTTACTTCCAGTTAACGTGCGTGGCTCAAAAATGTCGCGTGCATGGGCTCCCTACTTTCGTCCACACAGGTAATCTAATAACCACTTCATAGCGCAAAGCAAATGCACGCAGTTTGCGCTAGGTGAGGGAAAACGCATGCATAAAGGCCGCAATGATTTTTACTCGAAATCTGATTGGCCGAGACTGTTGCACGAGATTTTAAAGGCAACAATCAAGCGCAGTGATACAAAGAAAATCAATCGACTGTAACGAGCTGAACAGAATCATAATTACCTTTCCGAGTGCTTTATAGCAGCATCAAACACAGTCAAAAATTGAGCGAGAGAGGTCTGGTAAGCAGGGTTAATCTCTGCCATAACTTCTTGCTAACATCAAACATGACCGCCGCTCTGCGTGCGATTGGTCGTAACCCTCACGTGATTGAAGAATAGAGTTCTCAATGCCACGAGCGCGAGTTTGGCTAAGGGTAAAAATAAAAAAAAACTTACAAATTAAAAGAGCATAGCTAGAAGTGTCAACAGTTGACCTCAAATTTTTACACATTTAACTGGTTCCTTTTTTTTCGCGCCTCAGTATTCTCAACCAAGTTATCCCAAATGATGTCAATCAACATCAAAACAGGTCGTAAAAAAAATTAGCTCCAAGGGTCTATTCTCGGACCGATGGTTTTCCTCTGTTTGTCCTCTCCGCGTTTGTAACTCAACTTTGGATATCTCTGAGGACGATACCATACTTTCGTCAAATTCAAACCGTTGGAGAAACATGTCATCACTAAATAATAATCTATCTCGGAGAAGTAGAGAAATAGGCTTACGGAAAACAAAAAGGTTGTGGGGAAAGCGGTTTGCAGAAGAAACATGGATCAAAAGATCAGTTAAATTAAAACTTAAATCCAAACAGCACAGAAATCAATTAAGTTGCAGATTCCAATAAACTTCTTAGATGTAGGTTTTAGATTAGGATCTAACTTATGACGTGCATGTTCGCATTTTATAGAAAGAAGGCGTTCATGTAAG
>NC_090888.1:69390273-69417520 GCF_036669925.1 Montipora capricornis | reverse complement strand
ATTACTAAAGCCTATTGCGCCGTCATTTTCGTTTTATTGACAAACTAAAATGTGTGTTGCCTGGAAGGGGGGACGGTGAGTGGGGGAGATTTAAGAACAATACAATACTGTACGACAGTATAACGTCTTAATTCCTGTTAATTAAATAGTTCAGGCTGCGATTTCCAAGTACCTGTTTGATTATGGACAAAAACCTCCGTGGGTTGAAGAAGGCTCCAAGCCAATACGCTGGAACTTTATCACGACCCTGGACAAAAAGAACAACAAAAAATGCACAATCATGATCAGTAAAGCAGGCGACTCCTTTCATATTTTATTTGCCAAGAGAGATGGTTCTGATAAATCTTCAAATGTTCCCCATTTTCCATTCAGTAGTTGAATCTTGCAATTGTAGAAGGAGCGGAGAGCTCTAGCCTACCAAAAGGACTTCACACGTGAATCAACTAACCTGACTAGGATTGACAGTATAAAACTTTGATACAAAATAAGGATTAGCTGCGCTCTTCTGAACGACAATAGGGCGCTTAAGCAACGACAACGGCGACGGCAAACGAGAACGTCAGGAATTTGCATATTTAGTGGGTAAAAACAATAGATTTGCACGCCCTGCACGTGCCCGTTTTTTCATTTTTGGCCCTTTCGTTGCCGTCGTCAGCAAAACAACAACGTGAAATAGCCAGTTTTTGGTTTTCTGACGACACGTCAGCACCTGAGGATAAATTTTCATTTTATGCTCCTAAATGGAGTGGCGTTCCCGACTGGTGTCAGCTTTGACGAAATACCACACCCTGTCATATTAAAAACGTTGAAATAGTCACGAAGCGATTTTATAAAACAACACAAATTTATATTTTGAGATGACGTTCTCGTTTGCCGTTGCCGTTGTCGTTGCTTAAGCTCCCTAATGATATGTAGTTGCAACCTGCCCGAGCAGAGAGAGATGAGGTCTAGGTTTACATATGGATCCTCTGAGTTCGACCGCCGCATTTGTATTCGGTATTCCAATGCCAATTCAACGATCATTTGTACAAGACCGATGGGCGTAGTTGCATTTCTGAGGCAGGATAGCGCTCTCGGACCGTTCGATAAACTGTAGCCTTCTTGAGTTCTAATAGGCATTAAGGAGTTTAAGCACAGCGACGTTTTTGAGTCGCGGACGGTAAACGGAAATGAACATTTCGCATGGCCTGGACAGTAGCGTTTTCCAGATTTTTTAACCTCCTAATCTCTAATTGGAGGGAAGATACTTAGCAATATAAGGTAGTTATCAGTGAACAAGGCAAGTTAAAAGAGGCAAGAACAGCCTCACTATCCGGTTGCCGTCGCGTGGCTCAAAAACGTCGCGTGCTTTAAACTCCCTATTAATGTATTACTCGCTCGTACATCTTTTTTTCCTGGTATAAATCACACGGACGATACTCAGGATATTGACTCTCAGCGTTGTTCATTAAAAAAGAGTGTGTAGGAGCATAAATATGACCAAAATTGAAAGAAATGATCCTCTCAAGGCTTGCCCAACGATCTACATTGGGGAAACAAAATGTACGAGCGAATAAAGTTTCTTAACTTCATCCAATCAGAGGTATATACGTACGTTCTACACTAGGTTCCACGAGCTTAAAATACCAGCAGCGAGTTTTCCTCATCTTAACGATCACAAAAAGCGGGCATCTCACTTTACCTGAACAATAATCCTGTCAATATGCGAGAACCGATTCCGAGGTCAGAGAACCACGCTGCTAAACTCCAGGTGGGCGGAGGTGAGGAATCACCGCCTAACTTACTCCACTTGCCGGGGATTCGCAAGTGATACAGATCATCAGCTGCATCTAACAGCTCCTCACTGACACGGTCGCCGCATAGATTTTCTTCAGTCGCCGCTTTTATTGCCTGCGTTTTGTGAGAAAAACGAAAGTCAGCACCAAACTACTTGAAAATAATCAAGTGAAGCTATGATCCTCGCAGGTATGAACAAATTTTGCAATTGCGTAAAGAAGCCTGAAAAATTCAGGGACTTCACGGGGTTGAACCCGTGACCTCGCGATAGCGGTGCGACGCTCTTACCAACTGAGCTTATGAAGCCAGTGACGTTGGCTGTGGTCATTTGTGGGTTCTAATGCTCCCGTGAGGAATGAATCAACGATGAAATGATATATGAAATGGATCATATATGAACTGCGGATACGAAATGAAGTGAAGCTAGTTTCACGGGTTCAAACCCCTTGAAGTCCTGAATTTTTCAGGCTTCTTTACGCAATTGCAAAAATTACCTTCATAACTGTGAGGATCATAGCTTCACTTGATTTCATATCCGCAGTTCATATATGATCCATTTCATATATCATGTCATCGTTACTTGGAAAATAAGTTCGTATATGAAGGAGCAGGACTGTGGGAAGAACTTGGGACACTGAAGCAGTACAGACAAGGAGGTCTAGACTCGGGTTCCACTCCTCGGCAACGCTAATGTCAAAATGCACCACATGGAATGTATGCAAGGTGCGACCATGTTGATGCAGATACTACACAGATCATTACAAAGCTCGGATTTCTTTGGACCGGGTCTAGTCTAGGATGCAGCTCAATTGCGTCAAGGATAAGCTCCTCTGTTTCCGTTGTATAAACAGTCTATTGTTTTTTAACTAATCATGAACGGCCGTTGTTACAGCTTCGTCTTAACTCCTTTCCCTGTTTGGTGCCCCAGCGCCCTGTGAGAATAGCCTCTCTAAACCGGTTTAGGCAGCGCACGCATCATATTTTTGCCAACGGCGAAGGTCAAAATCGAGCCAAATCAATATGGTGTCTAGGGGTGCGATTCGAGACTTGGCATGGGTTTGAAACTTTCTCCAAGCGACGGCTTGCGCATGGTCAATAAAGACTGTAGACCTCCTTATTTCTCGTTCGAGTTAAGAAAGGCTCTGCTTGCAGGGTATTGCCCCAGCTAATCTTCCGGGAAATTAATTCATTTCTTATACAAACGTTTCTTTTGTTTTGTTGATGAGCACGCTGTTAAAAAAGCAAGAATAGAGGCCAGCTAATCGTCAGGGATAAGAATTTTTACTTATACAAACATCTTCTTTTGTTTTGTTTAACATAGCCGCTGAGAAGGCTGGTAAAAACCAAGAATAGACCCCACTTCGAGGTTAGGTAACAGACTTTGTAGACTAATAGACCCGCTTTTTGCAGATACGGCGGCCATTTTGATTTCTATTGTTTCAAAAGACATTATGGGACGCTCAGGGGGCAAATTAATATGTATTTGCACCCTGGGCATCCCATAATAGCTATTCGAAACAATAGAAATCAAAATGGCCGCCGAGTTGGTAAAAAGGTCTATTCACTTACCAATAATGTTTCCCGTACAGCTGCCAATAGTCTGTGCATGCACTCCATTTCGGCTACGACGAAACAGATTGAAAGGAGTTGCGCCCCCTGCCTTTTTTCATACGTTCCGTAAACACTCTCCTGTAAAATAAGATTGAAAAAAAAAGGAACACAAGATAAGTCGAAAAGTACTAGCACAAATACGCAGAAAGCGTGTTATCTTTCATATTAGGGAGCTTACGAAACGACGACGCCAACGGCAGCGACGACGCTACAAAATAATAGGTTTAGTGAGCAAAAACAATGGCTCTGCACGTGCGTTTTACATTTTGGTACATTTCTTTGCCGTCATCTCCTAAATGACGACGTGAAATGACCAAATTCAAGGTCCTGCGATGGACGTTAGCACAAGACGATGAATTTTCAGTTCTCTCTCTACGTTTCCAACCCACTCATAAAAGTTTAATTCCTCGATAGTTACTACACATTTTTAACGCGAAACGACATGAAATAGTTTCGTAGTGATACGAATAACGCGAACTCGTATTTTAAATGAAGTCCTCGTAGCCGTCGTCGTCCTCGTTTCGTAAGCTCCCTATTTTGGATCAAACGACCCTCATCATCCTCTTATCATGATCACGACGGTCAAGAAACTAAATGATTTGGTGCAGCGGAAATCTGCAAATGGGGAGCTTAAGAAACGCCAACGGCGACGGCGACGGCAACGAGAACGTTACAAATGTACATATTCAGTGGGCAAAAACAATAGCTTTGCACTCCATGCACGTGCCGTCGTCTGCAAAACAACAACTTGAAATAGCCAATTTCAAGTTTGAGATTTTATGAAGAACGTCAGCACTCGAGGATAAATTTTCATTTTCTCACCGACATTAAGCGCCGTTCTCACCAGTGTCATTTTTGATGAACTACCACACCCTTGTCGAAGTGATTACCATAACGTGAATTTATATTTTGAGATGACGTTCTTGTTGCCGTAGCCGTGGTCGTTGGTTAAGCTCCCTAATATCGTTCAAACGTCCCACAACATTAATTACTTGTTAAATTTTCAACCTCAGACACTAACGTTACTAACGTCCTGGCCCGGTTGCTGGAAGCATGGTTAGCGCTAACCAGCGTTAAATCATGGAAACCAGTAGGTTTTCATACCTCTTAAGGACGGTGCCTACTAATTAAAGAAATTTTTTCCCCAATGTGTGATTATGCAGGAAATGGAGATCTTAACAAGTGTTATTGAAATCCAAAAAGAAAATTGGAGGTAACCACGCATTTTTCAAAGATAATTGATGAATAATATTTGTAAAAAGCTCTAAAATACAAGCAATGTATGACGTTCTTCTCAAATTGAAGCTTAATTACCTCTCAAAAATGCATGGTTACCCCCAATTTTCGTTTTGGATACCAAGAGCACCTACTAAGATGTACTTTCTCCGGATAGTTTTAAACCGCACAAAAATATCCCTGTATTAGTAAGCATCACCGATAGGAAATCCGAGTATCTCGAGATGCGCAGAACGTATGCGCAGTAACAATAGTAGGCACCGTCCTTAACTAACGGTTAGCGAACTATGGCCAGATTGACTCAGTAAACCTCGGTTATCAGTTCGTAAACTGTATGATTGCGCTACAAGTGCCTTCAGGCTGGAAAATATGCGCGGCTAGCAAAATAGACCATCTAAATGTTCAGAAATTAACTAAATGTTGGAATTGAGAATGGCTATTTTCCATCTCATATCTAACGCGCGCTTATTTAAAAGTTGTTTAACAAACAATCACGTTATTAAGTTCCATAGAGTGATCCAAAGCTAGAAACAGCCACGTCGATTTAACAAAGAGACGAAGGCGCAATGACAAGAGGGAAAAAACACGCTACCTCAAATTTTATGATACAAAACAATTGGCATTTATCCTGGAGAGAGAAAAGGACGGAAGACTAAATAGGTCTTTCAAGAAGTTAGAATGGAATCACAAACCTTCGACCACACTTTCGGAATCTTCGCCAGCATCGCTGTGCACACTTCATTGAGATCGACTTCTTTTCGATTGCGTAAAGATACAAGACTGGCACTAGCGAAGACCCCAGCCTCGGAAACACTGATTGAGCCTGCTCCAACAGTATGTACCGCTGAGCTCTGCTGTATGACTCCCGAGGATGGCATAAGTGTAGAGGGCTCCAGAACAGCGTGTGTGAGCGTGTCTGATGAAGCCATGCGATCAAGAAGGTAGTTCAAACGGGTGAAAACGTACTGATCATCTGCCAATTGAGTCTAAACACACACCAGGTGTTAAGATTACTTGAAACGCGACTTTTGTCACTGTTTGATAATCAATCAATCAATCAATCAATCAATCATTAAATCGTTGCAACTGGCAATCTCAGTTTGAATGTTAAGAGAATCTTTCAAAGCTAAAAGGATAAAGACAAAGAAGATTTCCATTGCCTCTAAATTAGGCAAGATCTGCTAATAGGCCTTTTTCGAAATATCAAATGTTCAGCTTGATAGTGAGACAGTGAGGACAAAAAAAATAGAATCACATTGGAACGAATGTGAAAAATATTTGCATATCATCCACTTTCCTTTGTCTTTGTCCTCAGAACCTCTCTTTCAAGCTGAATTTTATAGTAATATTACCCAGGCACAAAGCCGATTGCATTTTCAATGGAAAATTTCCCATTGAAAACTCTTGGTTGATATTCAACTTTTAGTAGATCTTCATTACGGCATGTTAACCAATCTTTGGCAGAGTGTAAAAAGGCCAACTTTGGCACCCACTTTCTACTTACCTCAGGGGAGGGATGGAGGCCGCATGCTTCAGGTATTTCAAGTCCTTCTCCAGGAAATCCTTCCAAGGCCGACCATAAGTTGTTTATTCTTACATGACTGCTAAACAAGGCTGAAGGGAGCTTGTACTTAACTGCAAGAGAAAAAAGATTCGGATGATTTGAGACTGAATAAGAATATATGAAATGATGATTTCGGAAAAAAATGAAGGACTTATCCTTTACCCCAGAAAATTCAAAGCAATTATATTATCAAACAAGCCGGGACAAACTTCAAAGCATCGACGGGATTTGAACCCGTGACCCGTGACGTGAACTTGGTAGCGATGCTTTATGAACTGAGCTATACGGTAACATCTTTAGGAAGCAGGTAAGTTTGTGGTTTACTTGTTCTAGTGAATGCTTTATAGAAGAGACAATTGCTTAAATTGTCCAGATAAGTGAAGGATCATTTCTCTCTTTCGCCTATAGCCTGAACTTCAAATATATACATTTCTTTCACGTCAAAATCAACTAGATTCTCGTGATAAATCTAGTAAAAAGTCAAGTAGCTTTGGTGTGATAGTGCTTACACTTGGAAATCGATCTATAATACTTACTCCTTGTTGCTTCAAATTCTCGTTTGACTGCAGCTGGACTTATCCAATAATCAACCATAGCACTTAGGCCCTGGCGGTCAAATTCGTCGCTCATACTCCTACCGTATATCACCTATTATCCACAACACAAGTAAAGAGACAATTACAGACTGAGAGATCACTTTGTGGTCTCGGCGTCACATTGGAGAAGAAAGACTCCCTTTTTTTGTTCACCTCTATTTTATTTATTTATTTATTTATTTATTTATTTTTACCTACAAATTTTCTTAAAAATTTACCATTTTGCTAACACCTAGTTACAACAATCGTTCCGTACGGTAACCACACGATGCTGACAAACGAACAAAGACTATGACTTTTCAAAATTTGATCACGTTGGAGAAGAAAGACTCCCAATTTTTGTTCACCTCTATTTTATTTATTTATTTATTTATTTATTTATTTTTACCTACAAATACTCTTAAACATTTACCATTTTGCTAACACCTAGTTACAACAATCGTTCGGTACAGTAAACCACACGATGCTGACAAACGAACAAAGACTATGTCTTTTCAAAATTTGACCACTTTGCCAAAGAGGCACTACATTTGTTTGACATGATAGCTATATACCTTTCTGTTCATGTTAATGATTTCTTTTGTTCAAGTGAACCAATATTTTTAAGGAACAAAAGAGTCTTTTGAGGAAATGAAATGACATTTTTGCGGTAAAAATACCTCTGTTAACATATAACGCAGGCCATTCCACTGAATACTCTTGGCCGAACCAGCAGGCAGAGAGCTTACGTCTGAATTTTCCAGGAATTCTCGCACAGCCAGGTCCAATGCTTGCTGTGGCAAAATAAGGCAACAACATTCAGTAATCAGGTTAGTTATTCACATCGTCTTCTGTGAGTCTCGTTGTCAGGCCTTCGGCTTAATCTGACCTATTAAGCTCTCAACGGTGCCAATTTAAAAAAGCTAAAAGAATTATCACTTTACCAACGACACGAAAGTTACATGCAAGAAAAAATAACGATTTCCTCACAAAGTTGGTCGCAAATTTTCAATCTACCATTGAGAGGTAGCGCACCTACAGTACGGCCCGCTGTACAGCCCGCTAAATTTTATACTTCGACAAAATATCATCTAGCGAGTTTTTCATGTCATTTCTGTTGCATAAACTTGTACTCAAAACTGTAACGCTAATCCCAGATTAAAAATTAACCAATGAGTTTTTGTGTCTACTCCCAAATGCTGTTCAACGCTGATATTCGGCAGAACTTTACATTAGAAGACGTAAATCTTAAATAAGCAAAAGAAACTTTCACCAAAAAGTTGAAAACATGAAACAAAAATTAACGCTAATCCTGGAGTAAGTTAATCGGCTTTTGAACAACCGGGCCCAGAGCACAAGAAATGCGTTAACAAAGAATGAGAATTTAATAACGACTCATATCCTCTGCCGACTTTAACGCGAAAGAGATTGTCAAGAGAAAACTTTACAGCAAATCGAGTCACTGCACTGACCCAAAGCTCCGCGGTCCCCACATGCCTGAGGTCCAGTGTCTTATTCCAGCCTGCCAATCCATATCTTGACCGTAACCTGACCAAACTGTGTAACATACACAGGTTGTGAAGCAGTGCAGGCCACTCTTGACGGGAACTAACTCGCAGCAGATCACTATCCACCCACTGAAGAGAACGCTGTAAACTGTCCTTTGCATTCTTAAATAGAACGGCACAGAATTACAAAAACTGATCAAAAGTTTTAGGCCAGAGGGAGCACGAACGGGCTATAAAACTTTCAAAACGAAATGTAGACGTGATTCTAGCACATATCTGGCTGATAGTTTAAGCAAGTGTGCCTTGTGGATACCTACAGGCGATTCTAACGTGAATTGAACCCATGACCTCTGCGAAACCGGTGCAAGTTGTCCATGTTCATAAACAGCGACCACCTTTACATTCTTTTGTATTTGTTAATTAGAACTACTGCCCTCGTTTTGAAACAAATGTTGTTTTGAGATTTGCTCGTCGTAGCGAGGCTAGAGAGGCTTATTAGCATTGAAACAAAAGAATATCTTATTTGGCCGCCATTATGAAAGAGGTCTATGCTCTACCAACTGAGCTATGAAGCCACACAGTTGGTAGTCTCCTTCGCGGCCGTTTTTTGGATGTCACGCAACGGTTCTTTGGGGGGAGCGTTGCGTGACATCCAATAAACGGCTGCAAAGCAGACTACACAGTTGGGAACAGTTCAATTTGTTGGGTTTATTTCAACTTTTAACTATGATCAAGTTCTTTTTTTTTGGGTCTCGCTTCTCTCTTCCATGGAAGCATGGTTGTAAAAGTGAGCGGTTAAAGATTCCATAAATGGAGGCCGATTAATTAATATTTTGTATTAATTTTAATAAGAAGAAAAGGCTTTTTTTTATTTATATATATTCGCTTGAATTCTTTCCATAGTAGCGAGGCTAGAAAGGCTTATTAACAATAAAACAAAAGAATTCTTTCTTGGGCCGCGATTTACGTCAAAGGTCTATATCTTTCCCAACAAACTGACTCTTGTGCTGTTCAATTTATTTTCAAAATCGATGAACACGGATAAATTGAAGGGGAAATCACAGAAGACTTGAAAGCTATTACTGGAATCCATTATGTAAGGAGAAACGTACCTTGGGTGAATCGGCTACAATCTTAACAGCAGACTGCAGAAGTGATGAAGGTATATCTGGATGAGGCTGAACTGACACCCACAGTCTAAATTCACTATCTACTGCCTTGGTTTCCTGCATGAAGGAGTCCAGAGCTGCCAGCAAACGAGGGGCGTTATGAGCGTTGTGCAAAAGAACCCAGTGGCCCTGCAAAATAAAGACGAATAATGTGGCCATAAGTCAGGTCTTCCCTCATAGTTTAGACGTAACAACGACAGCTCATTTAATGACTAGACTAGACTAGAGGAAATTGAAAAAAAAGGACAATAAAATAGTCACACATACACACGCACGTAGAATGTAAAAAGAAAGCATACCAAATTTGAAATATGAGAATGCGCAAACTGATGCGAATACGCAATATTGAACTATACAAGCTAAATACCAAAATGAACAAATAATTCAACGCAATAATGCTAAACAAGGATATTTAATATTTTACCACAATTGCTTGTAATCTCGCAATCTGATTGGCTAATTTGCAGTTGTCGATAAGAGTCTTGACAACGCTGTACGCGTCATGCTCGCGTCATTTTGTCACGCAATGTAATAGCCAATCAGGAACGCCCATTTTGGGAAATAAACCAATCATATTGCGAGAAAGTTATAGACAACGCTTGCTCTTTCTTCGTGTCATGACTTTTTGGTCACGCTGTGAAATAAAAACTTTCTTTGGCGTTGAATATTGTGGTAAAAAACAAATCTTGTTGTGGACACACCCACAACATTTTGACCACTATGATGACGAATATCGTTGTCGATAAAAGTACAGACAACGCTGAACCACTTTCGATTTGTTAAATTTTTCCATAAGCTCGTTGGATATGAGATGGTAAATAGCTAACGGGGTGCGTATATTGAATTGTTTCAGGTTTACAAAACGACTGGCACGATCAGTTTCCATACAAGGTCATAGGGTTTGCAAGCTGATAACTGAGATTGAGTGAGCCAATGACAACGCTATAAACGCAACGCAATATCCGCGAATAAACATTAATAAAGGATAGGGATGTTATGACTGTTTTGAATAATTTAGGCTCCGTAAGCATTTATGAATGAATAAATTAATTTTCACAAGCCATTCGGCTGGTACAGTACCTGCACCATGGCTCTGTGAATCATCTTCCTCGCTACACGCTCCTCACCAATACGAACATTTGCTAAAGCAAGAACATGAAGTTCCACCTGTCAACAATAATACAAAAACAACGCATCACCAAACAAGATCGAAGACCCTAGCGGCGGGATTCGCGCTGGAATGTTACGCATGTTTACTCCAATTCTTTGATTGCACTCACGTGATAAGACGGCCGTATTGCAAAATTCGGACTGCTCAGAGAACCAATCAGAATTCTCCTTTTCATCTCGGACCAGTTTGCCTATATAATAAATAACCTTGCAGGAGCATGACAATCCTACGGGAGAATCTTTTTTCTCCTCCAACATGACGAGGTCAAATTGAATACTCTTTATAATTCAAACCTGCTTCTTTTGAGCTCCCTCAATAACCAGCTTTTCCACCATGTTGGCTTCTTGCGTGTATAGCAGCACAATGGGCGAACGGCTTTCGCTCTGACGGAATGCGAATGGCAGATCCAGCGGCATTTCTGAAGTGTACCTGTCAATTACAGAAAACACGAAAAGAATGTTAACAGATAAAGAATCAGGCAAAGTACTGACCAATGCTTATCGAAATTTAATTTTCAAGTTTCTTACTTCCTTCCAAGAACAGATGTAACAAAACAGATAGCCGCTTGCATCAGGCGATCCCCTCGAATGGATCGAATTACCATGAAACGCTGAACTAACGTATATCTGAAAAGGAAAAACAGGTCGAGTGATAATGGTGTGGTGAATTTCAAGCCTGGTAAACTAATAAACCGGTCTTCTCTAAAACAAGGGTTAAAACCTAAGAATGTAATTAAACATACAAAAAAAAAAAATACTCAATGAAGAATAATTCGGTTGAATCGCTCAACCTTCACCAGTTTGCATGGCAGTGAGTGGTTACATAGTAGTCACATAAAAGAAGAGCCATTCACTCATTGTCATTCAAACTGATACAGCAATGTTACGTTTTGAGTTTTACCCCTTTTATGAGAAAGATTATGCGGTATTTGGAACGTGGTGTAAACATTTTTTTCCCCATGTAATCCTAGTCGTTTACAAGACTCACGTAGCCTGCCTAAAGTTTTTAATTTTCCAGCTTTCACGAGATGCCTAAAGCTAAGAAGCAGAGCATGCCCGGGTCACTATCGATAGATACAAAACTTCTAGGAAATGTTTCATTTAACGACGGTTGTCAGTTTTGATACCAGTGTCAATGGTAGGCTAAGGGGCATCCTTTACTTTCTCTTTACTGAGATCGTTATAAGCCGTGGATACACGGCGTTATAGAAAAGTCGAAACAGAGGTTAAACTCACAGCCAATTGAGTGGGAGACCAGTGCTCCGAAAGCTGCGCACCTGTCCAACTAGTCAACGCCTTTGATACACGGCAGCGAAGCAAAGGAAAGATTGATGTGGTCCTCACACTCAACAATACATAAAGTAAATATCTCTTATAGGCACTTGAAGCCGCCTGAAGTTTTCAAGTGTCTATAAGAGACAATTGCTCAGATTCTCCAGTTAAGAGCGAGGATCACATCAATCTTTCGTCTAGAACCCGCAATTGAATTATACATTTCTTTCATTGAAGCAAATGACGTTGACGCAAAAATGTGATAAGCATAGGTGAAGCATGCATGCCAGATGTAGGATCGTAACATACTTGTCATCCAGCCCGTCAGGAAGTGCAACCATTTCAGGTTTCTCGTGTTCAGTGATTTGTCGCCACTGCGTTTCGCGTCCATCTTTGGACATCTTATCAAATGCGTCCTGAAACCACTCGAAATGATGCGCCAACATCTACAAACAACAAAGAATCAAACCATAGTTAATAGAGGGGAATGGTTATGAAACCCGACAAATTTCTTTGTTGTAAGTTTTTGTTCTCTTTTTTGGCCTTGACCGTGCACAAAATACAATAGTTGTTTACTCCGTACTGAGGAACTAACCAACAGAAACGTGTTGGTTACGTAATTCATGCAAAGTGTATGAGCGCAAAACAAAAGATTGTGCACGGTCGTGGACCTTTCCACCTTAATCTTGGCATCTTTGTTTGCTCCTTTGATGTTTGCCGAGCTTCCAAACCAGTCCCCTCTATTAACTATGACCAAACTGACAAAGGAAACTCAAGCTTACTTTCCATGGGCTAAGAGAATAATCCAGCGAGGTCAGCCTACTTTTTCTCACCAAGGATTTACGCTCAAATACCAAATTTGGTAGGTTTGAATGGTAGACAACCCAATACGCCAGAATGACCTCCCAAGCGTAGATAGCACAGAAGTAGGTCTACCTCGTCATTTTTAGCACTTTTTAAACATGCGATTTAAGGGAGATTGAGACTTGTAGGGTGGCTGGAGGCTGAATTACGCTCCCTCCCCAAGGGTAACTTCAATACTAGGTCTATGTAACGCCGGACATTTTCATACATTAGGCTATTTTTGGACGAGTTCTTAAATAAGACTTGGCTTGCACAAATGACCATTTTCAATCCCATGGGTAGCCATTTCTGGTAAAAGATTTGTGATTAGCTAGAAAGGACTGGTTTCGCGGCAAAATTAATCTAAAAATAACTCGGTCTGTAAAAACGCCGTTCCAGTTGCACGCTCCTAGTCATGGTTTCCTGGTGACATGGCAAATTCGCTTGGACGTTTAAAAGTAAAGTTTCGTTGTTTCGTTACGGAAACAGCAACACAAAATGAAAAAGGAACCAACCTGTAAATTAGAGAATTGTTCGTCCAAAAGCCAATCAAAAGGCTTCTTCGCGAGAGTGCGGGATGGAGCCTCTGATACAACACTGGGTTGGAGAGCGGTCTTGACTGCTGCACCAAAAGTAGGGTGAATCAAAAACTCACGGTCACCAGGACCCACACGACCATTTGAATCTTCAACCTACAAACGGACCCATGACAGTTCTGGGTAAGTCTGCGGCTGGGTGATAATGAGATTTTAGTTTAAAGGGAACCTCCACTCCAACTTATGAAAGATTTTAAACCTAACAAAATTATGGTTGCAATGAAATAAGCTCGACAGTTTTCTCCAAAAAAAAAACTTTACAATCACTTATTTTCACTTTCAAATTTCCCGGGCGCCTCCATCTTGGATAATTGTGACGTGTTCCGGCTGCCCTTGTTGTTCTCACACAAAGAGTTTTTGTTTTGAAACAATAGAGCAATCACCAAACGTCACAATTATTCAAGATGGCGGCACACGCAAAATTTGAAAACCGAAACAAGCGTTTTCGACTTTCATTTATTTTAGATACAAACCTTTCTCTTATAAAAAAAGTTGGAGCAATTTTGCTTGTAAACATGTTTTGAGGTTTAAAGTTATTTTCTTGTTAAGTGGAAGTTCTCTTTAATATTTACCATCTCCATCACTGCAGTTGCGAGAATAAAGAGTGAATCAGATGTGTTATGGCCTGGGTGGGATGCCCAGCACAGTCACAAATAAGTCTATTTTTAGAATACCCGTTCCCGCGAAAACCAGTTGTCATGTCCCTAAAAAAAAAAAAACATGAGGAAGCAGTCACGCGTGACATGGCTTTTTCTGATTGGTTAAAATTGGCGGCCCTTTGTTTGTTTCGCGCGCTAAGTGTATCTAAAAATAAATCCATTTGTGAATGTGCTGGGGCAAGAGCGCAAAGTGATAGATCAACACTCTTATCTAATTCACTCTTGCGAGAATGCAAATCTTTCGGCAATTTCAGTACTAGCAGTACAGTGGAATGACCTAGCTCCTACAAGTCTCTAACAACACTGTGGTAGAGCATACGATCTAGAAATCGAAACGTCGCAGGCTCGACTCCTGCAAAGGAACACTGGGATTTTTTTTTCGAAAACCTCCGAGTCACCATCATAGATGTAAGCCTGTTTGTTTGGTGCCACAAAGAGTACCTCAACTCTTCTTTACTCACGTGTTACTTACGTCACAAAGTACTCCGGAACCCTAGTCTATGGAGGGTATTTAAAGTAATCCTAACTCTATCGAGTAATCCTGTAGCCATTTAAGGCTGCTATTTTCATTGGTCCTTTTGACCTGCGGCTACTTCTGTTATCAGGGCTACAATAGGTGCATTGCTTCTGTTGTATCATCTATTGTTTCGTTGACCAATCACAGACTGTGCCTGGAAAGCTACAGGCCCTCCCACTCAATCCCCAGGCCTTTGATGGTGTAAATACGTTTAGACTGAAAGGGAAACTTCGTGGTGTGATATATAACTGAATGTCAAGTATTTATGAGTCAATGAGTCAATGAGTCATGAGTCAATGAGTCAATGAGTCACCGAGTTAGTGCAGTTAATTAAACCATAAAATAAAAGCTAAAATTTCAGAGAGTGCTTAGGCCTAATCACTGAAACGAGGGCTTAGGCTTAATCAACAAATTATTGCTATATTGACTGTGAGTCCATTGACTAATGACTCATGACTCATTGACTCATTTGACTCATAAAACATGCGTTCTCTATATAACTGGCGTGCATATGATTATGCTGCAATGGGCCCTTTGCAGCTGGGGATCACATGGTACAAAAACCGCCAAACTTGAGAGAAAATTGCGCACTCCGACATCAAAAACAAAATGAACGGTGAACGATGCATCATGATTTTTTCAAACAAGTGAGAGTAACAGCGATAAAAAGTCACCTGCAAGAAATAGTTTATGAATACAGAACATTAAAAGTCTTTCCATTTCACTACACACCTACGCCGGTAGTATCGCTTTAAAGTATCTTACCTCCAGTGCACAGAGCAGAGCAAACGGAAGTCTGTCTCGCTCAAACAAAGCTCGTGCTGTCGTGTAGAATGAACTCTGAGTTAACCTTTCCACCACTGCTTTGACAGCAGACCTAAACAAGAAGAGATAAAGTAATGAAGTTATTTTAATCAAAATAGAAACCTCTCCCACGAGATACAGTGTATGAATAGAGAGAACCCTCAGCAACATGGCAAAACCGAGCGAAACAGATACATCATAATGTTAAATATCTTTTCACTATCAGAGGCGATTAGTATAGAAATCTGGGAGAGAGTACTGTCCTGACATGCGAAATGTTTACTTCCAGTTAACGTGCGTGGCTCAAAAATGTCGCGTGCATGGGCTCCCTACTTTCGTCCACACAGGTAATCTAATAACCACTTCATAGCGCAAAGCAAATGCACGCAGTTTGCGCTAGGTGAGGGAAAACGCATGCATAAAGGCCGCAAATGATTTTTACTCGAAATCTGATTGGCCGAGACTGTTGCACGAGATTTTAAAGGCAACAATCAAGCGCAGTGATACAAAAGAAAATCAATCGACTGTAACGAGCTGAACAGAATCATAATTACCTTTCCGAGTGCTTTATAGCAGCATCAAACACAGTCAAAAATTGAGCGAGAGAGGTCTGGTAAGCAGGGTTAATCTCTGCCATAATTCTTGCTACATCAAACATGACCGCCGCTCTGCGTGCGATTGGTCGGTAACCCTCACGTGATTGAAGAATAGAGTTCTCAATGCCACGAGCGCGAGTTTGGCTAAGGGTAAAAATAAAAAAAAACTTACAAATTAAAAGAGCATAGCTAGAAGTGTCAACAGTTGACCTCAAATTTTTACACATTTAACTGGTTCCCTTTTTTTTCGCGCTCAGTATTCTCAACCAAGTTATCCCAAATGATGTCAATCAACATCAAAACAGGTCGTAAAAAAAATTATCTCCAAGGGCCTATTCTCGGACCGATGGTTTTCCTTCTGTTTGTCCTCTCCGCGTTTGTAACTCAACTTTGGATATCTCTGAGGACGATACCATACTTTCGTCAAATTCAAACCGTTGGAGAAACATGTCATCACTAAATAATAATCTATCTCGGAGAAGTAGAGAAATAGGCTTACGAAAACAAAGAGGTTGTGGGAAAGCGTTTGCAGAAACATGGATCAAAAGATCAGTAAATTAAAACTTAAATCAAACAGCACAGAAATCAATTAAGTTGCAGATCATAAACTTCTTAGATAGGTTTTAGATTAGGATCTAACTTATGACGTGCATGTTCGCATATTATAGAAAGAAGGCGTCATGTAAGAAATAACCCTGGCAGGGAGCAAACAGTCGATATCGACAAAACGTTATGAAACTCAGTTTGTACTAGTGACCAATGTGCCTTTTAAACTAGAAGTACTGAGAACGTGAGTTCCTACCCTTCAACGATTTCCTCGTGCTGTTTCTTGATCGAAGCAAGTTTCTTGGTGGCTGCTAAGTTGTAGAGCAAACGGTGTCCACTTCCTAAGCTTTCTAAGATGTTCTCTTCTGCTTCTCGCAGTCCTTCTATCAGCGTCACCATTTCCTGAGGAAAACAACGGTACAAAAACGTCAACTTTTCATCAAAATTTTACCTAAGGATTTGTACACCACTCAAATAATGAATACTGGGAAGGTTTCACTATTTAGCCAAGGGGGTTCGGAAAATTTCCCTCCTTCGAAGGTGCTCGACTATGCGTAGCAAACAGGCAAGAAACGAGCCAAAAAAGCAAATTTCAACTTCATGTTAGCTTTATGCCTTAAACGCGATACTATACCCCTCTGTTGTTCAATCTGCAAAAACGATACCGTTTAAAAACGAACCTTAGAATGACTGTTCGAGTGACATAATTACAGCAGTTATCAGTCAGACCCACCCCTCAACGACTTTTTTTAATTTTTCGAAACTAAATTAAGGCGGATGTCGATCAAATGTTTGCATGACAAATTCCACTGCCGTCAAGTAAACAAGACCATTGCCATGGAAACATTTGATTGACATCCACCCATATTTAGTTTCGAAAAATGAAAAAAAGTCGTCAAAGGGCGCGTGTGACTAATAATCGTTGTAAGACAAGAGCTACTTAAAAGAAAGTTACTGTGGTATACTTATATTGAGGCGAACGAGTTGACTCCGATGGATTGATTCGGAATTGCACTGAAAGTAAAAGCTTCTCGGGATGCAAGGGTTATAAAATGTGTCAAAATGAATGTGTGTATCCTAATGAACAAATGTAAGTACCATGGACATCTTAGATTAAAGTTGTTTTTCATTTTATTTTCCTCAACTTACATCCACCACTTGTGTCCGAGTATCCTGCATCCGGGGTTTCTCAAGTCGCAAGAACCGATCCAGGAACATCTCCTCGAGACCGTCACGTGACTGACTAAACTCAACCACATTTACATATGCTGCGATGCTTGCTGGGACAGCCTGACAGGAAAATGTTGTAGCCATAACCAACCTAGGAAAACAGACAATATTTGGCTTGAACAACAACAAAAGCAAAAGCAAGGCTGCGAACAGTCTTGCTTTTAACAAAGATATTAACCCTTACAGTAATTTTATGAATCGTACTATGTATTTTTAAGGAACACAGAGTCGTTAATTCGTGTTCTTTCTTTGTCTTTTCATTTTCATCTTTCATCCTCTTAATTCATAGTCTTCTTCTTTCTTCTTTACTTCGAATTTTTTAACATGAAATGTTACTACTAGCTTTAAGGCAGGAGCGCAAACTTCAACTCGTAATGAACGCGATTCCATTCAGACCAAGAGGTCTTGATAAACGGAGAAGAGACTACAAATAGAGTTTATTGACTGTTTTGGGACATATTAACTTCCACTTGCCTGAACCCGGGTTGACATTCGATTTCATGTTCACCAACCTGGAAGGAAGTTAAAATGTTATTAAAGTCCACGTTAGGCCTGATAATGGGACAATGACCTAGACAGGGGTACTATTAGAGCAAACATTTCCTTGATCCAAAAAGGATTTCATCTTCGTGTAAAATGTGACTTAAAGCAGAAATAAGCAAAAAGGCCAAGCCCGAGTTCAATCACTCACTGAAAACTCACCGAGAGTTTGAAAGGAGCCTTGGATGTAAGAAATCTGTAGCGGCTCCTGAGAATACAGTTGAATCTCCTGTCATTTTCCAGTTCATTCACGTCAACGTCTGTCACCACCAGTGTCGTGCCCTCCATCAAACACGTCTCCAAGTGTCCTCGCAATTCCTGTTAAAGGTTTGAAAACATCAACCAATTGATACATCAGTCAAGCAATCAAGCAGTCAATCAATCGATTGACCAATCGGTCGGTAGATACTCGACTTGAGCGCAATGAAAAATACGACTATTAATCAACTGCTGCTCATTTCCATTTCCCACATGCATGACCTTTCAAAGAAGTAACACAATACTTCATGTCGATGCCGCATGTATTAAGCTTGCTGATCATTCGTTTTCAATACAAAAACTTACAAATAAAAAATGGATCAGTTTACCTTGTACTTGACCAAAGTTGAGTGACCGAGCATAGTCAGCACCCAGGTGATAGCAATTCTTTGCGGATCACACAGCAATGCCCAGGAATCTGAAGACTCTTCTTGAGAGAAGATACACATGGTATCCATGGAGATTGGGTCTGTAGGAAGCTGCAAGTTCTCCCATATCTTCAACGTGACCTGTTTTGTCAACAACCAAACACAATTTACGCTTTTAAACCACCAGCAACACGAACATTAACATTAAACTTGCAAAAAAGAGGTTTTCAACTGGTTTTTTAAAACTACTCTTGGTGATCACACAATCACAAATCTCGCGCCTCGTTCTTAGCTGATCAAGGATAAAAAGAAAGCCAACTTTGTCTTGTTCGCATCCTGGCGTTATGTTTCGCTCACGTGGTGGTGTACGTCTGTTGCGATTGGACGAAATAATTACGTTGTTCAAGTTTGGTTTACAATACTCAACTGAATCCCGCGATAGCTCTTCCAGATCAAATATTTCTGTAACAGGACCTTCCGGAGAATTAAAAGAATGCAAGGAAACAAACCTTTCCCTTAAGGAACTCTGGAAGCGTCAAACGATCAAACAGATGCTGATGCTGCACTTTCAACCCACTTTCTCTGCACACTTCCATGAAAAACTTGCCCATTCGTTTCCTAAAAATAAAAAAAAACTGAGTCATCTAGTGTTTGATGAGTCAGCGGTTAGTGAAGAGACCGATGGCGGGATGAAATAGCACTCTAGCAAAGTTCTTAGTACTTCTAGTTATTAATTGCCGGTAGAGAGAATGTTATACAACCCGCCTCGAATAGCTTTGCTACGCGCGGGTCGTGTATTTCTTTATGCATTCAAATAAAATACACGAAATGAATGAATGAATGATCCATTTGCACTTAGAAGTTTTATTGATGCTAATGCACAGCAGGGGTTGCATAATGCACCCACTTTAATTTCTCAGGTTCTTCTAGTACTCACATTCATTGCTTCTACAAAAACACAAGACAGGTTTTAATCTTGAGAGCAGTTTCGCATGAAAAACAAACAGATTTGTAATCTTCCACGAAGTTTGTTTTTTCAGGAAACATCACGACCTCAAAGTAGAGTAACCATATTTAACGTCGATAACTCGTAACAGTAATTCAACTGACAAACCTGAGGTCGACGGTGCGCTCATTTTACTCCCCCCTCTCCATCAGTGCTCCGGTTTACGGGTATTTAAAGCTAATTAGCTACACGGAAAGGAAAGAAGTCGAAACAAGGATACGAGATCCGGGAATCGAACTCAGGACCTCTTGTACCAAGGCCGCGCACTAACTGACTGTGCCATCCTTGCACCTTAATTAATTTTAACATGATTTTTGGAAGAGCATGCCTACTCGCCACCGGAAAAAAAAAGTTATAAGCCGTACACTTAAAGAACCAAGTGATCTGCCCAATAAGTTACTGAAAACTCTACCTAACCATAGACGAATTCGGCTTACTCAATGTTGTACCCAATTCAAACCCTTGGAGAATAAACGTTTTGTTCTAGGTATTACCATTTCATTTGAATATGAGTGCTAAATTATCATGCAAAGGCCATTGAGTTGACCGAATCGGTCTAATGTTAAGAATTATACCCACAAATTTCGTCTTGATATCTTAATCGTGTCAAAGAGTATAAACAAACAAACAAACCTTCTGTCCACTCCCATTGCTCCACAGTAAGTCAAAAAAGCTGCGGCAGCGATACAATTGGCCAGCAGTATCTCTGATGAGTTGTACTCCTCCACATAAGCTTTCCATTCTCTCTCCATGTATTTCAGGCTGCAAGAGATTTAACTAACTGATCAGTGAAACGAACACAACATGACCATGCTACAGGCCGCTCATCTTGCCGTCGAACACGAGCTCAATAGAAAGCCTAAGTAACGATGACTTCGACGAAAACGATAATGGTGCTTTCATTAAGCCAGGGACGGTGACCGTGAAATTTAGAATACCTCCTATGACTTTGAAACTCATGGAAAGTCTCGATTAATTGTTTACCACCTCTTGATGGTCACATTAAAGTGCCCCTAAACCTTCAACTTAGTTTTTGGGGGTAGATCTTGACATCTTTCAAGAACTCAGTTTCGAAAAAAATTTTCACAAATATTGAATCCTTATTTTTTTACGAGCGCTTGAAGTTAGCGAAATTTGTAATTTTCTGCGCGCTATAAGCCCCGCTGGACAAATTATTCTCTCGTGGACTCGTTAGGAACCAGCCAATGAGAAGCGTCTGATATCTAACACTGTTTTTAGCTGTGACGTAAGAAAAGGCCACCATTCCATAACATGACGAGTGCGAGTTCGAAGATTATTTGTGAAACTTACAATTGGTCTGAAAATATGTCGTCTTCCAAAGAGTTTTCCGAATCAAATACGGAAGAGTATCTTTCGGACGATTCGGAATGCATGTATTTTCAAGAAACAGAGACGGAGCAACGAGAAAACCAAGAACTTCTATGAGAAAGTTCGACTGCCGACAAAGAATCAGACAGCGAATTGCAAGCCTATATGGACGAGCCTGTCACTGATGAAGAATGGCTCAAAAATTATAGACAACAATAAGAAGAAAAAAACAAGCAAGAAGAAGTTCTTAAGAAGCGGCTAGCAGACAAAACCAGCGGACTTCAGCCCTCGGATCGCTATCAGAAGGAATCTTATGCATGCCGATTCCTTTCTGTTTATTGTTAGAGTTGCTGCATCCATAAACCACGCACTTTTCAACCATTTTCTCTGTGTTCTCCGCTAATCTTCACACATCCCAACAACTCAAGCTTGCCCGATGTCCTTTTCTTACGTCACGCTCGATACTTTGGCCGAGTGGGGGACTAATGCGAACGATAGGTGAAAAAATAGTCAAGACCACCTCCACTTTCAGCGCTCGAAAAAAGAGCCCGGATTCAATATTTTTGAAAATTTTTTCGAAAATAAGTTCTTGAAAGATGTCAAAATCTACCCCAAAAAAAAAGTTGAAGGGTTAAGGGCACTTTAAAGAGACAAAACAGAGGAAAAACGAGAGTGAAAAAGGTCTGATTACTTAGCCGGTGAACAATCGCGAGTTAACACGCATGTAGTTTCGCGTGCCACCCCCACGTGAATCAAGAAAACAAAGAGTGCGCTCACTAGCTTAAGGAGACTCCCTAGAGTTTTAGAACCGCGCGCAAGCTGGACATAAGTATAGCGTGTGAAGCCTGAATCGCGCGTGTTTCTCTTATTTTTGTGACGTTAACGTGACCAAATCTGTAAAATTAACTGCTAATTTTCTCGCGTTCCCTTCGTTAAAATTTGTTGAAAGTTGGCTCAGTTCTAACCACATACAGTTCCTATCAAATACCCTATTTTGTTAAAATCTGTCAGAGCTAATCGAATATATTTACAAAAATAACAAATACAGAATATTGGAAAAACCGTCTGAACGTCCTTGACTTTTAACCACTTAAAAATGTCAGGAAATATCATTTCCATAATGTGACAGAGAATTAAAAAAAATACACTGCAGGAAACACTTTAAGAGAGATTAACTAGGTTTCTTTTGTAACTCGTGCTTTGTAGTGAGGGTATATTCGCAAATACTCCAGGGAGCCACCATAATGTCATCCGGCAAACGCCATAGCAGAGGGTTGAGGAAGGACTTTGACGTTTCGGGTAATGGACTGTTCTCACAAGCAGAAAAAAAAAAAACCCAAGGAAACCGGATGGTTAGCTTGGCCTCTTTTCTTCAAATACTCGAACAAAATTACTTAATTTAAGCCTTTCACGCCAACGTGCAGCAGATTGTAACTCATCATCTTTCAAGTTGTTCGTGAGGAAAGAAAGTTCATCGTTGTTGCAGCAAGCAATGACTTTTTAAAATACCTTTGCAATAATCCAGTTGCAGCTTTTAATCTCTCAGTGCAAGATTCTACATCGTTCTTCAGATTATGTTTGACTACTACTGCATCATCATATTCCCGCTGCAGTTTGCTGACATCTTCTTGTAGGCCTGGCAAATCAGCCTCCGTAAGATCAGCTTCGGGTTCTGGTGTGGGCACCTTAACATCAGAATAATGATTAAACCATCATTTCTTTATAATCACAAAGGAGTAAAATTAGAGACCACGGAATCGCGATTGTACCTCCCGAAGATCATAGAAATTACCACGATGTGCATAAGTTGGGTGATCTGGCTTTCAATTGCTCATAATTCACGGGAATTCTTCCGAAGCCACGGGGCTGCTTTGTTGAGAAATGAAAAACTAAATAGTAAATTAGTCTTCGCAAAGAGAATAAATTCAGTTAAAGTGTCTTCTTCTTCTGACAAAACCTAATTTGCTTGAAAGATAGTTTCAGCTTCGTTTAATTAGTATAAGGAGATCCAGAACATAGTTTTCGTAAATTGGAACACTACTATTCTACGGCGCCAACGCCTTCAAGTCCTTTACTGCCAAATGACAAGATCTGAGCCCCTTGTTTACTGACCGCCTTAGTTTGTTTGGAGAGCTAAAATTCAGACGCTTGCTTGCGGACCGACAGAGCGGTTCTACCAACTACACTAATCCGATACTAACCTATCGAAACTAAGCCTATAACAGGTCACAACTGGACCAGGCCCCAATTGTTGAAAAGATGGATAGCGCTATTCGCCGAATAAATCAATATCCAGTGGATAAGTCATTGCGAAACCAATGGGCCATTTCCGAGTTGCTGTTTGTCTCGGTTTTGAAGTGAGTCTTGGCGCTCAACTATTGTGAGGGAAATGAGTTTGATTTGCATAAGAATACGCAACTCATTTTCATATGAATGGTTGCGCACCAGGACTCGCTTTGAAACTGAGGCATGCAGCAACTCGGAAATAAGCTATTGCGCTATCCAATTGACCGAATGCAAAAATGGCCGTCAACAAATTATTCTTTTGTCTTTGTGTTAATTAGCCTGACTAGCCTCGTTAACACGTGTAAAATTGCATTCGGTCTATGGATACTGATTCATTCAGTTGATAGCGTTATCCACCTTTTGAACAACTGGGTGGGCCAGTTGACAGTCCAAGCAAAACGCAATATATTGTTTTAAAACAATCGTGATATACTTCTGTCACAGGAGAACACAAGTCAGCGATGATCGTGCGGCGATATCTCACGCCTGGGGTGATGTGTCATTACCTTTTCCTTCTCTTGAAATTCCACTTTTTCTTCTACCTCAGTTGCCAATACACCATCCTCTTGTTCCCTCAATAGCTCTTGTAAATAATCGTTGGCTTTTCTGTAAGGTTTATACAGGCGAGTGTACTCTACAAGCGCTACTGTGTATTCAACCAATACCGCTGCATCCTCAGATGAATATTTAGCAGCTGTAATGGTGATGCCCTGAGGCCGACGATCTGTATGTGGATAATAGAGAGGCTTTCTTAAACACCAGGCTGAATGTTGCCGTTTGCTTAGCTTTTGTCTCTAGGCCAAAGTTACCGAGAAATGAATAAAAACGGAGAGAGATAACCTATAATATGGGAGTTTTAATGGTTTTATGACAGCCATCCGACTGCCTTTTTCCCTCGGCTACAAGCACGAATGTTAATCTTTCGGAAAAACAAAAGAGAAAGCCGTGACTTTTAGCAGGGACTTACTCTGTTTCTTGCCTGAAATATGCGGCTCTTTATCCTTACATGAGGAGCAGAAATTTGACGGAACTTTGCGGCGTTTATTGTACGTATTCCAAGACATGGGTTAAGAAGATCAAAGGGACACTTCGTGACGCTTACTGAAATCTGCGTGCATTTTATTACTCGCATTTCTGGACATATCTCTGATATCACTTATTCGGAGGCCACGTGACAGGCAGGAAGCAGAGTAAAGCGCCGTGATCAAAGCGTCTGCGTTTCTTGTGTTTGGATACTATGATTTCCTCCTACCCATAGTTTGGTCTGATTAAAAGATTTGACATTTTAATACTGCTTCATTTATTTTCTCATCGTAAAGGGAAAGCAAGGCCGCATGCATGCACAAAGACAGACACTACCTGTAGCAACGGAAGTTCGACCCCCAAGAGAGGTCTGGTACATACTGGCACTAGCACCCGGACTAGCAGTACCCAGGTCACCATCATTGACATCGCCTCCGGTAGATGCGGCTAAGAAGGATTGGACACCTTTCAGGATGTCGTCAGGAAGGCCATCTTTCCAGGGCACATTATGCAATGAGTCTACAAACTTTTGTGAGTCGTTCATAGTTTGCTGAATCACTTTCCAAGTTGGACGATCAACTTTTCCTTCAGCATTGACGCCTAGAAAGCGATAAAGGTAGCAATAATCTCAGTTCCAACGTCTGTAATCTCGTTTAAGGCCCAGTAATACGGGCAACATTTTCCGTGGAACTTGTCGCGCAACAATGTTGCATTGCAAATTAAGATGGTTTGTTGCGCGTATTACCACCTCCTCGCGCAACAAATCTTCATGTTGCAAATTTGTTCCGCAAAGAAGGTGGCAATACACGCAACAAACCTTCTCAACTTGCAACGCAATATTGTCGCGCGACAAGTTGCTCAAAAAATGTTGCCCGTATTACTGGGCCTTTAGATTCGCACGATTATAATCTCGTTTAAGTTCTTCATAATGGTAAGCACCTTAGAACCTTGGATTTTAGCATCACATGAGTTGTAAAATCGTAACTGGTTTGAAACCCGGGGTCATATCATAAAGTGAACTACGACCTTCCGAGTGAGTGTTGTCCTAAGAAGGACTGTTTAAGATGACAGTGATTGACGTTTCACGTTTTTAACCATTCCGAGCAAAAACATTACACCTTTCGAAAAGTAGGGCCGGGTTTAACTCTGACGACAACTTGCTCTCAGGTTGCCTAAACGCCTGTCCTTGACCACAACGACTGCTTTTGAGGACTTCACTGACTCGGATAATCGTTTCTGATCATCGAGTCACCAAGAAACGACGACTTGATAGCCTCTTGCCAATTATTCTTAAAGAAGTACTATAATACGCGACAGATGTAGAGTATGGAGGTGGAATGCATTATGACAGTTCATACCGAGCAGCTGGGTTTGCGCGCCACCTTTCTGATGGGCATCTTTGGTAGTTCCTCTCTTCTTCAAGACTGTCGCTGAACTCGCACGAGATGCCTCATCAGACCCAGTTCCAAGCGATGAGCTCTCTCCTTTACGATCGTGTCTGGTGGGGGTAGGGAGGGATGACCCCGCTCCGCCTATCCCGGGAGCAAACTCAGGTCTCCCTAGTAACACCATCACCATCACCATAACCATGCCTGCCATGGGGGGAGGGCTTTGAAAAGCTCGGAGTCTTTCACACAGGGAACGATCCACCTTGTGCATCCAATGCTTGACCTTGGGTTAAATGGTAATAACAGGTTTATTTGCAAGGCCTCGGGAAGACTCTACTATTGACGCAGTTTTTTCGGGGTACTAGCAAATAGCCCAAAATAAACAAACCCCCCCCCCCCCCCCCCACCCACCCAAAAAAAAAACCCTGGCAGAGGTCTACAACCCGAAGTGTCATTTCCTTTGGCCAATCGGAATAAGGTATCATCTAAGTTTGGAATACATGTCCCGCCAAATAATGCCCAATCAGATTGATTCTGATGACTAAAACCCTTCTGATTGCTCCAGAAACCCAGGTAGCCACGCGAGGGATTTCCCGTGGTAGACGCGAAATAGAAGAAGCCGTTCTAAAAATAAGCAAGACGCCTGGAGGCATTAACGTGGGAATGCGGGGGTTGTTGAATGGGTATCCACGGTAACTCTGGTTACACCTTGAAAATAATGTTGACTCAGTACTAGCTCCCTAAGCAGGCCTTCTTTTGGCTCGTCACGCAATCTTTCCCCGTGACCAGCCAAAAGAGGCTAATTCAGGACAGCATTATAAACGGTGTTGTCTGTACTGTGTCGACAATTAATGACATAAGAATTATTAAAGATGGAATATGAAGCACGAGAAATTCGAGTATCAGTTACAGATTTTACTCTGGTTAACCCTCAGCAACGGAGGACCTTATGCGAGTGATAGGTTTAACAAATGACTTCGATACGGGTTGCGGTACAATGAAAAGAAAACGAACATCTATTAGATTCCATTCTCGTGCGTGAGATAGGTTGACCGTAAATACTGACAAAGACATTGATTTGTTCCGTTCATCGCATTGGTTGCAGTTGAGTGTGTTTGGCTACCTACAGAACCAGTGTTAGTTAGCGGTAAAGTGGTCCACATATCATAGCAAAATTGTTTTTGTTCTGTTAAATAAAAAATCATTGTTCAAGACATGTTCTCGTTGAAAATGTCACCGTTACAAACAAACGTATTCAAATAAATGATATTTCGTTAAAACTGCCATTGTTATTATAAAAAATATTACAGTGGCCTTGAAAATGGATAAGGCAAGTGAACAGCGTGGTGAAAATGGTGACTGCCTTACGAGACTACA
>NC_090888.1:69362773-69385273 GCF_036669925.1 Montipora capricornis | reverse complement strand
TTTCAATTTTTTATAAACGTTTAGGGCTTTTAGTGAAACGGAAAAATAACAGGAGATCTACTTAAGCAGAAAATCTAAGTATAAACATAACGAAGGGGAATCTTTCTCTCTCCTAATTTAGATTTGCTGTAGCTCTATACCCTCATGGTTTTAAGGTTGATGAATCCAGAACAACCTAGATAGGAAACACCCTAGAACATTTCTAGTTATATTTGAGCTAGTTTTCTAGATGGTAGGAACAGTGCTGAACAGTGCTGAGTCATGTTTGGTTGGAGAAGTTACGGAGTATTCAAAAATTACGTAATAACTAAGACTTAGAACACTAACCATATATAAGAGATATGACTTCAGAGTCGTAGTAGAGTTGTAAGATCCAGAGATAAGAAGCACGTAGGAGAATAAAGAGTTGAAGAGAACATACTTATCTGGTTGCGTTGAGTCAAGTGTCAGTTTGTGACATTAAGACCCAAAAGATTTGGGTGGAAACATTAAAATAAAAATACCGCAAAAGATGTGCAGCAAATTTATTGGTTATACCTTGTTTTTTCAGAGATATCAGAGAGAACGTTGTGCCTTTCTACATAATGGACAGCCTCTCCTTCTAGCGCATACTGGGGCCAATCTTTCACGAAATCCATTTGACAGCCATACAAAATACCTGGGTAACACCTACAAACAAACAAACACCAAGTCCTCTATTTTCTTCTTTTCTTATTGAGGAATATTAAGACGTTACAGGCTGGCCATTTTCAAAAGATGTGAATCACTATTGTCACCATCTCGCAAAGGGGTGATGACGTAATTCTCGGCCAATCATAGCTCATGATTCTCAATAGCCACCTAAGCCATAGACCAGTTATGGGTTGGATTTGTATACGCGCGAGTGTCTGAAATACATAAATTCACACAAAGAAAATAATTTCAACGCTGACAAATCGACTAAAAGATAGGAAAACCATACCGTAGGCCACTTCTTAGCAGTCTGTGGGTGGGTGGGACACACAGAATAATGTGAAGATTGGCCTTTACGCGAGTGATGAAAAACTTCATGGGATCCGCAAGAAAGTTGGAAAATTTCTTCTTGATAGCTGGCATCAACGCCTGTTTAAAAAAAAAGATAGAAAGAAGACTACGTCATTAATTGTGCTTTTTCAATTTGTCATTGAAAAAGTGTAGTTTCAAGCAATAGGAGAAAAATAGGATACAGCAACTGAACATGCATACATCTACAACGTGTTGTCGTTTCATTATAGAAAATAATGTAGTTGCAGAGAAGCTTGAAAAATTCACCTATTACGGAATAGAATACAAACATGTGACCATCTCCCAGATGGATTCATAGCTCACATGATTTTTTTGCTGCAAGAGCACGCGCAATCGCGCACCGGTGGCTTGGCATCGGGCTGCCATGCGGGAGGCCGAGACTTTCGACTCCGGCCGGATCAACACTCAGGGTCTTAAAATAACTGAGGAGAAAGCTAGTGCTGCCTTTGTAATTACATCCGCAAATGGTTACACCTTTACGTTTTCTCGGATAAGGACTATAAACCGTAGGCCCCGTCTCACAACCTTTCCTCTTAATCAACACTATGGGACGTTAAAGAACCCACACACTGTTCATGAAGAGTGTGGGGAGACCCCCGGTGTTGTGGTCTGTCTTCCTTTCACATTCCTGAGTGGGTCGGTTGGGTCGGTGGGTGAGATCAAATATGGACTGATAGCAGCTGCCAGAGGCGCCTTTTCAAGCTGACGTCCCATCTCACCCTCCTGAAACAACTGTAAACCGCCATTAGAGTTAAAGGATTATACGTGACGTCAATGAGCTCAGCTGATCCCACTTTTCTCTCGTAAATGTGAACAACACGAATTTAACGGTGTTTCGTCCGTCTGACCTATTTGGGCAATTTATGCTGCTGAACAAAAAGGCATGACTGGATCTCAACAGCGTTGTGTGTTCAAGCTTCCCGCAAAACTTCAAGTTGAGCTTAATGAGGTCACGTATAATCCAAGATGTCGGCCTGCATGTGTGTATTTTTAACAAGGATTTCACATGGTGAGAAAGCTATTTCAAGATTGAAATTTTGGTTAAAAGCTGTTCTCCTCATGAACTTTCTATTAATCGATAAAAAAGGATCGTCATTTTGGAGTGAACGTCTCCTTTAAATCCTAAACCATAAACCACAACCTATGCAATACGGCCTCCTTCCATCGAGGCAGTGGATTCCAGTTGACCCAACATGTAATGACATAAGTCACTGATTGTATCACATTTTTACCTGCAGAAGGCTGTCGAGTTCATCTGCAGAGAACAAAGGAGGGTATTCTCCACTAATGAATAAGCTGTTCAATGCATCGAGGTACATGTCATCCCGAAGATCTGATGCCTTAAAGAAACGAATGCAAACGGTTAGAACTGATAAGTCGTATATCTAAGGTTTCGTCATAGGTTCGAGGTGTCAGTTTTTTGAAATGTTTTGAGAATGAAATTAACACCACTTTTAATGCACCTTCAATGTTGTTTTGAATCCAAAAAAGTACTCTTCTGTTTGAACGCTATTTTTTCTAGTTGGCGTTCTCAAAGCAACAACAGGTAGTCCTACTCCAACGGGTTTAAGCTACAAGGGATTTTAAATTTTTTCTTAAGAAACTTAATTTTCAGTTAAAAGCGCACGCTGTCTGCGATTTTTGGTATATTGCGTTAGCATTTGTTATCTTTTATCAAAGTTGAAAATAGTGTTTTTTAGACGAAGTATGGTATAAATTAAAAACACCTCAAAAAAATGAAAAACGCTGTGTATAAACTCTCAACACTGAGATACAAGGATTGCGTGGTGCGAGAACCAATGCCGCAATCAAGAAACGGAGGAGTGAACCTTTCCTCTTTCAAGTCTCAGCTAATTTTTCGCAATGGAACTACTGACACAGACATTCTATCTCCATTGCAATAACAGTGCATACTTACAGTAAATAGGACCGTAGTTGTCTTGCCATCACAGCCAGCTTGACGCACTGCAGATCGAAGTCCATCAAGAAAAGTATTGGGATAGCTGCAGTCAACAGAGTGAATGGGATATTCCAGCAAATACAGCGCTAGCTTTGCCAAGGAGCTCAAATGAGCACCGATGGAGCCAATCAACAATGCATTGCCTCTGTTGAACAGAAGGGAAACGGGATTAAAACGGTAATAATTTCTCACCGGGAGCCCCCCCTCCCAAACGCCCCAAGCAGATACAAGTTCTGGGAAGAGGCGAGCCGAGAGGAGCCAAGGAAACACGCTGGCCATCGCTGAGGGGAGGTGGGAGGTACGAACGTCCGAGGGATAAACAGGAAAAAAACGAGCCTACTTATACCAAACAAGACACTTTACTCTCACGGTGCCTCTCTCCACCCAGGTGTATAAATGAGTACCGGCGAATTTAATGCTGGGTGTAACCTTGCGATGGACTAGCATCCCATCCAGGGGGGAATAGAAATACTTCTAGTCGCTTTATGCTACAGAAACCGGAGATAAGCGCCGGCCTGATGGGCCTTCTAGGCTCGTAGCGGACTTTACCTTTCTTATACCAAAATGGTGATAAATTATGCAAATAAAATTCTACTATGGGTCAATTGATGCACGGATACTTCAACTTAAATCGTAAGGGGCGTTTGTACATGATGGCCCCAAGTGAGAATAGTAATAACCATAAGAGGCCAGCCACTAAAACTTCTCGAGACACTTCGTGACGTCGTACACAACGCAATAATCTCAAACCTTGTGGGACACACTCAGAGAAAAGAAAATCTTGAGCACGAGAAATGCACCTTCAGTTCAGTAACACCTTTTTGTGAGTTTACCGCGGATTTGCAACGTTACGGTCTAAGCATCGACTTAAAAACAGTTAGCCTTCCCGTGATTGTGACAAGTCCCTTTATTAAAGTTCACTTAAAACTTGGTATATTTTGCAGCTTCCCTCGTTAGTTTAGCGGATATCCGTCGAAGCGTATCGCTAAGGTGCAGGCCTGAGTCCCTCCTTTTTGTAACATTTTCTTTGGTCTGACCTCTTTTCTCTGGGGAAAAGTTGTCCACGCAACTGGATTAGAGTAGGGCTCAACCCTACCGTAATAGCGGTAGAAGCCATTGAAAAAGGAGCCTTCAGATTTCCTTCGACTGCGGTCGGCCTCTCGTCTTGTCTTGCCCCTAACCCCAGCAGTACACTGATTACTCCTATCGCTACATCTTTTTTAACTCCATTCATTTATCATTAGAGAGGACGACAGGGACCTCAGTCTTAAGATTTCTCCCTCAGTTACTTTTACCTGTTTTTGTAACTCAAGATTCTGTGCAGACGAACCACGTGGAACATGACATGGGAGGAAATACTCAAATCAAGTCCCTCTCCGCTGAATTCATCATTGTATCTCCTTAAGAAGTTTTGCAGACAAGGTGCAACATCTGCAATGTTGTCTACTGGTTGAAGAAGGATCTGCAAGAAAAAAGAAAAGAAAGCAAATAGGGTATAAATTTAAAAAGAATTTTCCATTGTCTGTCTCGTTCGTAAACAGACTCAGCGAGTCGTAGTGAATGCAAAATTTCTCTGTAACCAACACGCCTTGTTAATGAGCCTCCTGATTGCGTCATCGCAACATGCTTTTCATATACACCTTATTCCAAAATGGCCGGTATTTTAGTATTCTTTTGTTTGCTTGCAAATTCGCCCTTGTTGCCTCGTTCTAAAACTTAAAATTCAAAAGAATATTTAACCTTGAACGAGGCAAACAAGGGCTAATTTGCAAGCAAACAAAAAAAAAAAAAAAGGTATAGGGCTAAATGAAACTTAGGCAAAGTTAAAAGCGAGGCATCCCGTGTTGCACAGGGCCAAACATGGTCAACCTTGCAGATAGGCTGTTGTTTCTTCTCGTCCCCAGCCCATCGGTAACTATAAATTGGTAGCATTCCACTGACTGCCTTGTCAGTGTGCCAGGTACCAAGTAGTGTTCTGTGTCAAGGTTACCATGTCTACCTTCACATTGTGTATGGACGTGCGTTCAGCAGGACTCTCTCAGGCACCTAAACTCAAGCTCATCTTACCGAAGAGTTTAAACTAGATTATGTTTGGTTTCAAGTGTGGCAGTGTGGCCCAGTGGTTTGAGCGCTTGCCTTGAGGTCCGGAGATCCGGAGATCCCGGGTTCAAGACCCGCTCTGACCACTCGTTGAATTTGATCCTGGCAATCCCTGGTTCAACTTCCCAGCTGCACTTGTAAATAGCCAACTGGTTTGCCTCCAGCCAGTTGGGATTCTTAACAGTTGTTGTTGTTCTGTTCTGTCGTTTCGTTGTTTCATTGGCCCTGAAAAGCCCCTATGGGGAGCGGTCAATTAAGTATGTATTGTATTGTATTGCAATGATTGCTTTCAGATTATTTTGGCGGAAAGACCAACCTTGGTAACTTATTGCACTTCCCATATAAATTAAGCATTGACACATTTTTCTTTCACACATTTACAAACCTTAGGAGCAGATCGTCCTTGGGTGACAGGCCGCTGAGCGTACAGTCCTGCATCCAAGGGGAATGTAATGAACAGAGGAGACGGGGAGTTTGCTGGTAACTCGGGAAAGTTCTAAAAAGAGGTAGAAATAAGCAATTGAGTAACATGCAGCTGCTGTAATGATATTCTATTTACAACTCTAGGACACCTTACAAAACCAAGTTTCCAGTTGATAAGGGAAAAATCTCTTCATGCAATTGAAGGCGCCGTGATAGTTTAAGCATGCACAAGAGGATAAAGACTTAAAACGACAGAACCCTTTATCAGGTGGTTCATGCGATACGATGGATGTGTGGATGTCCATACACGCTTGTGAGACGAATGAAGATTCCTGTTTTAAATGAAAAGATAAGGACGTCCAGAAATATAAAGTATCAGTTCACAAGAGAGTATTACCTCTTTAATGGCCGCTTTCAGAGTCTTCTCAAACCATTTGATATCAACTGATCGGGAAATACGATCCTTGACAACTCGTGTCATCTCGTGCTGCCACAGGGACACCATATACTCTTCGTCTGCTCGCATTTCTTCAGAGCAATTTTTTAGTCCCTAAAATATAAAGCAAATAAATGACGTGATACTTCGGACAATCATAATAGATGCAAATAACTAAATGAAATAATCACAAACTAAAGCAAAATGCAGGCGCAGGAAGACGAGCGAAGAAAGTCCCCGGGGGCGCGTTTTTCGAAAGTCCCGAAACTTGTCGGGCGTTTTTCGGGATTTCATTGGTGATGATAATCGTGGAAGCCGCGTGATACGGCGCCCTTTTGCCTCACACTGCGAGGTTGCCCTGCCTACTGTATTTTAATTTTAGCAGACGCGAACAATAATTGAATCAAATTGAATGGAGTATGATAGCCTGAATAGACCAATTCGGCTAACTCAAAGAAGGGGTACCCAATTCAAATCTCTTGGGGTTAAGATTCTTTATGTGATGAATTTGCATGAAAATGAAGCAATTCACATTCAAATGATATGGAAATACTTGGAACAAAACGTTTTATTCCCAAAAGATTTGAATTGGGTACAACATATTATACATATTATACTTGATCATAATCAACGTTGAGTGTGAATACGGCTTTAGCCTATATACAGTTAAGTATTACTAGCTCTTTCTACAAGAAAGCAGTAGTCAGAATAATTATGTGGTACTTTACATGGCCTAAGGTAACGGTTAAGATCGTCAATCACCTGAAAGACTCGTGTGATATCCCTGAGGTTAAACTGGTAATGACATCTGCCTGGAGTGGGGGATGATCTGAAGACTTCCTGAATGCTAGACAACATTGTACACGATGCTGTCACAATCTGCTCATGGAACTCCTGAGGCAGTCCCATGCCTTGATTTTGAGCCATGTTAGCCTGTGTTTTCGTGACAACAAATAAGAATGCGTCATTTTGCGTCAAGTGTTATCCACGTACTAAAGACGTGTCTTTCAAACAAGGAAGTTTGGGATGAATAAAATTCATTACACGTCGATTTCCCACGTAAATACTATCGTTTCAGTTGAGTGTGACCACTGAAGGAATTAGGTAAGGATGTTCTAAATTGAATGGAACAAACTGAAAACAAAGTAAACACTAACTCAGCAACTGGGTCCGAATAACATGATGTTTTATGCTTAATTACGGAAAGCGAACGATGAACTCAATTAATACCAAGCAAGGTAGCGCCCAGAATTTGATCCAAAGTTCAACGAGGTATCATAAATGGCTCCAAATATGACGCAGGGGTAAATTGTACCACACTAACAATTTCATGTAAAAATTACCTCTAAGATCGAAGTCACAATGGTGAACAGGGAATCGGTCGACGGAGCAGGCAAACGGAACACGGCAAAATGACGCTGAAATTATCGAAATAATTTACAGAATTATTTATCTCGCAAGTCTTCATTATGGTAATGGTATAGTGGTCAATGATAAAGTGATTTTCTACTCATCAACTATAAAGAAAAATATATTACCACAGTATTTGCTGCAGGCTATTGCGGGATGATAGTCAGAAAACAACAAAATTTTCCGAAAAAAGATAAAAAACAGGAACGGCTGAAAATAGGAATCTTATAGGGCCCAAAACAAAAACAGTAGCTCCTAGAGACTATAAAAGCTTCCAAGGTACATTGTTCTCAAAGAACATGGCTTGAAAAAGTGACACATTAATTGTAGATATCTTTTATGAATTGAACCGGACGAAAGTGATAGCCCCGAGGTAATCAAATGGTTCAAGAATATTGGCATGAGAGTTGTTTTACTACTGTTAAATATAGGGCATTTTAAGGATACGGCGGCCATTTGGAAATCGCCTGTTTCAAATAGCTATTATGGGATTCTAAGGGGACAAATTAGTATGCATTTGCCCCCTTAGAATCGCATAATAGCTATTTGAAACAATGGATTTCAAAATGGCCGCCGTATCCTTAAAATGGCCTATGGCCATTAATAGAGAAAAGAAAAGTTTTCCTTGAAAAATAGGAGAAAATAGAGAGGCGTGAGAATCATAGGAAAAGATTTAGAGATTCCCAGACTTAAAGATCGCTGTCGGCAAAATGGAAGCAGGTTAGCTTGAATAAACTTTGTAGAAAGAGATTGTCGTGTGCGTTCCGACCGCTTGGGGGACCGAAGGATAATGATGCTGATGAGGAGGACAAAAAAGAACTTGACAGTCTTCTATTCCAGTATTGGGGAAGGAGGGGGAAGGGTGCGGGAGGAGGAGGAAGAGGGGAGGGGTGGCGGGAGCATAAACATGCATGCAGGTTCATTTGCTATGCTTATCAGCTTGACCTGCCTATGCCAGCTCTGTCATTCGGTCGCTACAATAAACAAACCAACCTTTAATCTCTCGGGAATTTGCTGATAGACACCACTAGTCACTGGTTCTGACGGCATGTTCATGGCTGAAGTTACAACCACGCCCTCTAAGACGCGACGGTCAAATGGCTTTTTCGTGTTGAAGAGGACCTTTTCATCTAGGACTTGCCGGAGAAGCTACGACCAAAGTTACACAAAATTAATGAGACACCTTTACTTTTCGTTTTCTTATTCCGTCGCAGCCATTGTTTGTCCCTCATGAAATGCAATACCATGTTGGTAAAAAATTTTAAGAAATAATTTTTCCTTTTGGATGGCTTCTTAAAAGGGTGGATCTTGAATATCGAAAGTAGTTGGATTTTACCGTAAAAAACTCTCAGACAGCTCAAAATAAGTTAAAAGGTAAACCCCGACCTCAACATTGTTACAAAAAAAAGAAGAAAAAAAAGGAAAGGAATTTTACTTAAGTGTCTAGTCGTTCTAGCGCTGGAGCACTAATTGGGGACACTGTAAACTGAAATTAACAATTAACACAATCAAGTTAAATGTTGGTTTTTGAGGAGAGGGGAAACTGGAGTACCCGAAGAAAACAACTCGGTGCAGAGTAGAGAACCAACCCACTGAAAGCACACATGACGCTGAATCCGGGAATCGAACCCGGGCCACATTGGTGGGGGGCGAGTGCTCTCACCACTGCGCCATACCTGCACCCCGAAACTTTACGTCTAGTTCACCACATTATACCAAAAACACTTTCTCTTTGCAAACTGAGTGGGAAAATATGCTGATATATCAGTGAAAAGGTTTTGTCAAGGCAGCTTGTCACAAACCTCATTGACCCCTTGAGTGCCGAACTCATCTGGCTGCGGAATGCTAAGGTCATCAATAAACATGTTCAATATCTTTCCCTTTTTGGCTCCATAGACAAAACCTGATAACAAACAAACAAAAGCAAACCCTCAGCAGCTTTTGCAAAGAAAACACAATGGAAAAGAAGGTATCATCAACAAGTTTGTTATGGTTCAATATCAACGGTAGCACCTGCTGTTCTTTACTTTGGAAATTTTTTTACCTTGCCTATGATAAATGTTAGTTTCCACGAACTGTTGAAAGGAAGCAGCTCCCGAGGTGCCTGAAAAGACGTAACGCTTGACAATCTGATCTTTGTCCTCTGAAAAAAAAATTACTTTATTCAATATTCAATATCTCAGTTAACAGTGGAAAGTAAAGTTCCTGATCCTTTTTCAAAGCATTTAATTCGAGAGCAAGGCAATAAATGTCGAACTTATTGGATCATTAGGACACTCATTTGGACACCCCGGGACAAGAATTGACAAACACAGTATCATCAAATACTAATAGAGGTATACTATTCTTGGTTTGCATCCACGTGATGAGACGGCCATGCTGGTTTACAAAGCAAAAGAAAATGGCTCCACAAGTTTTGCATGATAATTAAGTCAAATTCCCAAGACATTTTTATGCATTGTTCTATACACCAACATGGCCGCCCTGACGTCACATGCAAACTACCAATAGACCGTATTCATAAATGGCGGCTAAGTAATTATTCTTTTGTCTTTATGCTAATCATCCTCACTAGCCTCGTTTGCACGAAACAAAATTCAAAAGAATTTTTGGTCCAAAGCGAGGCTCATGAAGATGATTAGCACAAAGACAAAACACTAATTTCTTGGCTGCCAGTTATGAATACGGTCTATTAGACTTGTAATGGAAACGCCAAAGGTAGCAGGACTTGCATGAGCACAAGAGCGGTCAGGTCTACAATTTCAGTGAAAACATCACAGTGACAGTAAGTCGTTTTCGAATTTTATTAATTTGAAAAAAAAACATTTGTATAAGCCCAGTGTATTTGTGTCCAAAACGATTTTGCCAGAGATTCGTGGGTAAAAAATGCCACTGTTTGGAATTAACTGTTAAAACTTTTCTATTGAAACTTTGATTACCAGACAGTTTGTATTCATCACAATTAACTTGCAAAAATTATAAATATAAATTCACCCAACAGAAACAGAAAAAGAGCCGCCGAACGATTCAAATTCCTCAAAAAATATATCATGCAGATGATAGACCAACTGAGTCATTAGGAAAATCATCGCCAACGATAGGGCTGCCAAACTATACTTGTAAAGTCTGACAAAAGATTTCCTACTTCGGATATTTCATGTCTGAATGCTTCATTGTTTGGAGTAAATGTCGCCAGAAAACGATCAACAATTAAAACCCACCTTGCTTGTCTAAGAAGTCGTTTATAAGGGACGTTTTACCACATCCTGCTGGACCGGTGAGTAATATGTTTCTGCCTGAAGCACTGGCCAGCTCCATAAATTGGCGAGTGCGAATCTATACGAAAAAAATCGTCAAGGAAATGAAAAGGTGTTATCTTTCCTAACGCGCACTCTTAACGGGAGTTTAAACTGTGATCTTAGTTTGGATGCTTTGCCTCTTAGCTAGAGGAGACTCGTGAGAACTAGGCCATCAAACCAAGTTTAACTGAAAGTGGTCCAGCCATTGACCGAATGCAAAAATGGCCGCCAACAAATTTGTCTTTGTGTTAATTAGCTTAACTAGCCTCGTTTTACAGCCCAAATTCTTTCAATTTTACGCGTGTGAACGAGGCTAGTTAGGCTAATTAACACAAAGACAAAAGAATAATTTGTTGGTGGCCATTTTTGCATTCGGTCAATACCTCTCAGACTTATTTCAACCGCTCGTAGATGACTTTGATAGTTGCGATGTGGCTGTGATGGTTATGATGACGATGACGATGACGATGCCGATGCCGATGATGAGGATGAGGATGAAGATGATGATGATGATGTAGGATATGATGATCAGTAATGATTATTTACCCCGGCAAAATGGACCAAATGTTAATTTCTCAGTAATGACGCGGGCTTGCGACCTTTGATTTTCTTATCAACGTAGTACAAGCGACGTCTGGGAGCAAGGTAGTCAAACCAAGCCCGCATGAAACAAGGCAAGGCTTATACTTTAGTAAATTAAAATGCTATTCAATTCTTTGCATCCATTCTCTAAAGATTTCGAAAACTCACAGCCATCAAGTAAAACGTTCCAAGTAGCCACTTACAGTGTCAATAGTGTCGACAAAGACGTCTCCAAGAAGATCTGCAGCATCAAAGTAGCTTACTTCTGGCACTCTGACAAAAATCAAGGCGGTTATATATTAATGATGGGATAAAGGTCCGCTGACCAAAGGAGGTGGCAGGACCTAATGGAAGGGGTGATAAATTTATATAAAGATGGTCGTGGTTTTAATCCTGCCTTGTCACTAACTTGTTTCGTCATTCAACTGCACTGGTTCTCTCATTTGAATAGCTTATGTTTTACGAACAAGCTAGAGAGGTTTATTTATTTATTTAGATACTTTCATCTAGCTCGCAAACATTATAATTACATATTAAGAGACAAAAGAAGAAGCGTCGTGACTAGATGAGGGGTGAAACTGAAGGAAACGAGGTCCCGAAAAAGTTGGCCCCATTAGCATTTAGCAGCGTTACAAAAGTACGATATACAAATACAAAGTACGTTACATTTACAGACAGGTTCAATTGTGTGTCGAAAGTAATTAGTGAATTGCTTTGGTTTTGCATTACTTCACGCAGTAATTGGTTCAAAGTTTTCGCGCCACTTTTTCAACCAATCAGAAGTGAAACCAAAACCAACCGTGGCTCGCGCGTGCACATTTTCCCGCGCTTTGTGTTGCCTACATGTAAGACGTAATTACTTCGAGTTTTGATTGATTTACTGGATTGTCTCCGTCCTTTCTGATTGGCCAAAGTAATAACTTTGGTTTCGGTTTTACGACATTCGATTGAAACTCGCTCTAAGCAGTTTCTCCAAGCCCTTATAATTCCCTCGCAACTGTGACTGCTGTTGGCTTTAGGGCTGTAATTGGGCCGTTGAATACCCCACAGAGGCACGTCGAATCGCACTTTCTAAGTCGTAAAATTACTATCTACCAACCTTGACTGCCAAGGATCCCATTCGCCAGACTCGTCAACATAATAATCAAACACAGAGATCTCTTGATCATAATCTGGTAGAGCACTGGTCAGTGAGAGAAGAATTTCACTGAACTTCCTTTTATCTGTTTCATCTAACAGCGCACCGAATGACCAGATCAGTGAGAAAATAAACAGCCTCTCGATATGAAGCTCACCACCGATGTCAGTGTTGCCCTAAAAAATGGAAACTTTGAGGATACGAAGATGGTAATTGCTGCGCTTAAGCATCACTGATAACGACAAGAAAAAGAACGCCATAATATGACAAGTGCCATGAAATAATTTTTCTGTCCTTCAAACTTCACCGTTGATTTCTGGACAATTGCTGATAATTTTACAAGACCGTCCCACAACAACGTTCAAGTGGGAGGCGCACAGCTTCCAACCCAAGTGGTAACTCGGACAATAAGCACTTAATGACTGGCCCCAAGGGAAACAGTGAGTTTTGTTTCCCGGAGACCCTTCGCCTCCGGGAACATTGAGGGTCGATTGGAGGAGAACGTGTTATTGCTTTGTGCACACGTTCGGTGCATCACGCAATCATTTTATCGTCACGCACTATTTTATACTTTTTGAGGCGTTATTTTGTTACAATACCGCGAAGATTTATTTGGTTGTGGTTAACGACGGTGCCTACTAATTCAAAGGTATGTTTGCGCGGTTTACTGAATATGCGGGAAAAGAAGATCTTCACAAGTGTTATTGAAATCCTAAAAGAAAATTGGGGGTAACCACGCATTTACAATATTTGTAAAAAGCAATGAATGGCGTTCTTTTCCAAATTGAAGCTTAATTATCTCTGAAAAATGCGTGGTTACCCCCCATTTTCTTTTTGGATACCGAGATCACTTGCTAAGTTCTGCTTTCTCTGCAAAGTTTTGAACCTCGCAAAAATATCCCTGTATAAATAAGCACCAGCCATAGGAAATCCGAGTTTCTCGAGATGCGCAGAACGTATGCACAATAATAATAATAATAGGCACCGTCCTTAAAAGCATGTGGAAACTTTAGTGATACATTCGCTTTTAACGAGATCTTAGAGAAGTAAGCAAATATGAGCGAAACGCGAAACTACTAAATCCAAGTAACATATTACTGAAAATGATACTGGATGAAGAATTACGTAAACTGCGCTACTTTATTTACAAATACTGAAACAGGTTCTATTGGAATCGGATTTAAAGGTGAATGCAGCAAATTCTTAGCAGAAACCCATCAAGGATCTGGGACCAATACTTTCAAAGCAATTATTCTTCACGAAACTACGGCGTCTGTAGTAAGCAGAGGTTACACGTAAGCAATTTGGTACTCACCTCCAACAAGGCCTTCAACATTGCGAGACATGTATTAAACATCCCGACTTCACAAATTTTCATAAATGGCCTGTGAAAATGGCAATAGAACAACACTATAAATGCCCATTCTTAAGATCGCTTTATTCTGCTATCAAAGAAAACTTAAATTGCAAAGAAGCAACTAACAGCTAACTACCATCACGAACATTTTTATCGTGGACTCGTGTTGAAAACGAGGCCAAGGAGAATCTACAGACTCAACTGATTAGAGTGTAATGTGAAGTGCTTGTTTTTTACCCCATATGAACCATGTGAGCGTTAGACCTACTAATGGAAATGGGCCACCAAGGACAGAGAAAAACTCTGACCATGGTGGGAATTGAACCCACGACCTTCGGGTTAGATCACCGCTGCTCTACCGACTGAGCTACAAGGTCAGACGAGAGCAGGCCAAGGAACTGAAGATGTTAAAGTCACGGCAATGAACATGTACAAGTACAAGGAAGGGTTACGTTTTTGCAAACGATGGCCGGGTAGGAGAATCTAGACTGAAACCTTCAAAGTTTAATACACATCTGTCAAACCTTGCTTCATATTGGACAAACTGTGAGATGGCATCCATTGCCTTGTTGAAAGCTCTATGCAAACACTAGAAAAATAATGATAGGCATGTTAGAGGTTATGGTAGAATCAAATTAGTTAATAAAAGTGGATTGACCATCGTAAAGAAATCGAAAAAAAAAAATGACGTTTCGAGAGTTATTCCTTCGTCAGAACGAATTAAGGGTATTATGGATTTGCAAATCGCAAGGTGGAGCAACGCTATTGGTGGGGGTACATTTAAATAAAAATAAGAATAACTTTGAGGAACGAAGGGTGTTCATTGATACCGTGGCGATATTTTGAGGGTGCCTATACGGGAATTAAGCTTTTGTTTAAGATTTTCTTTGGCTATCAGGAAGGGAAAGACAACTGTCATATTTTCGTTGCGGTGCAAGTGCAGCTGCTGTAGGTGCGTCATTGTCATTATAACTTTTAAAGTATCTTATATGTTGGCGAAAACTGGTAGCCAAGTTTTCTCCCTGTTTTGCTCCAGTGGATTTTGTTGCAGTTAATGCAGGTTATGCGGTAAAGTGCATGTAAAATGGTCAGAAATTTTGATTGATTCTTTTGGTCCTAAAAGGTTGTCGGTAGAGGGACAAATCTTTTATAGAAGACGTGCGCATTTGTCGGAGGTTAGCAAAGGAGAAAAATTAGTATTACCCTGTCAAGTTTTCAACAGGAAGAAAAATATTTGGCGATGTGATTGCTGCATTCCTACTAGCATCGGAGAAGCAGAAATTTTCTTGCGTCCAAGAAGCGAGCAACCACAGCAATAATTCCTGTGCGACAAAACTACAGAGAAAAAATGCCTCCACTAAAATACCACCTTGTTCAGCTAAGCCTTACACTAAAAAAAGATAAACACATCAAATGCTCACATGTCTTTCTTGGGAAGATCGGCTTGCCAGCCAAGCTTCTGCAAGAGGCCTCCACCCCAAAACACTTTCATCCATGTATACCACACCCTGAAATCGTATTCAACGAAAAAAACTATAATAGTTGCAAAAAAGTGCACGTGTTATATACAAAACAAAGAGAGACTAATGAAAGAGGCAGCCGTACAGACAGTAACCTGGTTGAGTGCTTTTCAACACAAAAAATGAAAAAAGACCACAGTTTCCTTACGTTTTCCAGGCCATTTCGTTAAGAACACTGGTTGTATTTGCCTTCGGAGATCTTGTCATGGTCTAATCAAAGTTGGCCGAAATTACAGACGCAGAAAAAGTGCGTCTGAGCGTGATGACAATTTACATTTGCATACGACTTTAGCTTTGATTGCCTGACATTATGATAGGATATTTCAAAGCCAGTCAACATATGTAATTATAGAAAACCCAAGAAATTGCAAAATAATTTTCTATGCTCAAAACGTGTATTTTCTTTCCCACGTTCACTGTCACAAACGACTTACACATCTTGACACCGTTGAAGGCGAAGCGTCCGTCAAATCATCAGTCTCGAAAAGAAATTTCACATCATCCGACAGATGAAGTCTCTCGCCATTTTGCAAGTTGAGATACTGAAACGAAAAACGCATCATGTAGACGTAAGACACCAGAAGAAAGCAGTTAAGGGTTCAGTTTCAAATATTTGAAAACAAGACAAACATTCAAGGATCAATTCTTTTCAAAAGTCGAGAGAGAAAAAAGAGAGTCTTGCTTTCGCTTATTTCTGAGAAACGCTTTATCACACAAGGGCCTGAAGTCGATTCCAGACTGATTTGGAGAACTCATTAAATGTTCATAAGGAATCATTTCATTTCATTTCATTTCATTCCATTTCTTGTTAAGCTCTTTTGGAATATTCATTCAACCCGGTGGACTGGAAACATTTTGATTCACTCCGGAAACTTATTTCCAGAAACAAGCAACAACGATGAGCACTTTGTGCTTTGGGGATAAAAGCAAAGGATATATGTAAAATATTGGGAAATAACACTTAACTGGTTGCTCAACACATTTTGTTAAACATTACGAGGTGCCCATCATGGTTGGCGTTAAGACTTGAACGGTTTAAGTCTTAACGCCAATCACCTACTTATAACAATGCAGATAGCGTTCGGCATGGGCTTGGGCTTGGGCGGTTATCTTAATCAGTGTTTGTGTTTACTCGAGCAGAAAAGCTTGAGGGACACTGCAGTGACATTTTTTGGCCTGTATTTCTAGCTTATCAATTACAGTATCTTAAAGAGTGTTGGTATAAGTAAGCTACAACAGCGGAGGAAATTCCAGGCACAAGTTTTAGTTTATAGATGCATGAACAACCGAGCGCCTACTTATGTACAAGAGTTTGTGTTGTGTTGTGTTGTGTTGTGTTGTGTTGTGTTGTGTAGCATTGCGTTGCGTTGTGTTGCGTTGCGTTGTATCGTATCGTATCAAAACCAGTGGGCTTCAACTTGCTTGGACGTATCGGATAGGTTAAATTTGTCTTCTCAGGGCTGGACTGGAACAAGCATGGGATGAAGGAAAATGCTGGAGGGAATATGAGACTAACTTACAAGCTCGTTCTAGTTTGACCGTGAGAATGTAAAACTGGTCTATTCATACCTTTCCTTTATCTAGAGCACTGCTCAAAAATTCAGCCCACTCATGATGAAGTGGTGCATCAAGACAGATCCAAGTTGTCATTTTATGGACACTGTGTTCCTTGTTCGCCTTCCTAAAGTACGCAGTGAAAATGCCATCTTCAAAATCAGAAGAAGCGTTCACTTTTCCAAACATAAGAGATGGGTCAGATACACTTAAAGGATTTATTCTTTGTAACTTATGAGAATGTATCTGAGATCCAGTGTTTTTGTGTTTAATAAGAGAGCACTCGCTAAGAGTTTCCACAAGCCCTGAGATGCAAGAGGACTTTCCAGTTCCAGGCGGGCCAGCCACTATAATTCCTGCGCAAAATGAAGAAAATTATAATTAGAAATGTGAGGAGCCCATGTCACGGAATTTTTAAAGACCAAATTTGAGCAGAAATAGTTCCATAAATAAACTCAAAGTACAGGTAATCACTTTGCCAACACAAAGACCGCACTCAAATGGCAGTCTTCGTGCTAATGAGACCAACAAGCCTCGCTTTAAAGCAACATTTCTTTTGTATTTTGTCCATTCAAACGAGGCTAGCTGGTCTTATTGGCACAAGGGCAAGTGAATAATTGGTATATACTCCATGGGAGAATGCCATGAAGTGATGTTTATATACAGTACAAAGCTTAGTATTACGGTGCATCCATGGCATTCTCCCATGGAGTATATATCGAATAATTTATTGGCCACCATTTTTGAATAAGGTCTATGAAAACAATGAAACCTAAATGAGTCAATTACAGTGCAAAGCTAAACTTTGCCTTTTTGGATTTGAGAAAACGAATTTCGCCAGGTGTTAAGAAAGGGATCTGCCAAAATCCACGCGGAGGTTTCAAATGCAAATTCTCCCTCACCACTGGGTCATGCTACGCCTTGGACAAAACGCTTGAATGAAGACAATACAAAAGCAAGCTGCAGGTTTCATAGAAAGAATGTCCTGACATGAATTGCCATGATAACAGAGGAATTACCTCGGTGGACCTTCGAGAGTGTCCAAAGCTGGTGTATCTTTGCAATCCAGGGTTGATGAGGAACAAAGCCTTTCTCCTTCGTATGTGTTAAGAGGACGCTTTCAAAATCTTGAACAACTTTGGTTATGTGGTATGCTGGGGTGGGTGGTTTGGGCAAACTATAGAATACATCTCGCAGAACCATGTTAAAGATATTGAGCTCCTACACATTGAAATGAAACATAACAGGGTCAGACGCAGACTTTGCAGATGAACTTACAAAATAATAAAGATGCTAACAGGATGAATGGACGGATGAAGGAAATCAAGAAATCTCATACTCAAAGTTAAGATCAGTATGTACGGAAAAAATACTAAGTCCTATTCAGATACCTCAGGAGACAACCGAGGGCCAATGCATTCTTGCAGTGATTGCAGTACCAAAGAGTGCTCCATTCTTGCACCAGAGGACATGGCTGATGGAGTGGTTGGCTTCTTGTCTTTTTGCACGAACTGGTTTCCTCTGTCCTTCCCAGCGCCTAAGACCCAAAAGAAAGGGTGAAAGGTATAATAGGTATTATTCTGCCCAAGTCTTTGAAAAAGGTACTGGGGTTTGCCTTCCTGTAATCCAGACAATGGTATTGTAATTTATCAGAATTGTCAAACGACTTTTAAAGTTCTTCATCGAGTACAATGCGATACTAAAGCAATAAGAACTGGTGGACGTAACAATGAAACCAAAATTTTAATTCAGCTTACCCGATTGTGTGTTTACTGATTGTGTGCTAGTAGGCCTTGTAAACTCCGCTGTTGTAGCATTGAGTTTATTTCCAAGTGTTCCCTGAGAAAGGCGTTTACTTCCAGCATTTTGAATAACCCCCACCAAAGATGACAAACTGAACTTATGGTGACTTTTTCCACTCCTGTTGAGACAAGAACAGTCAAGTATTGTTCAGGGTCAGTAAAGAAAACTGTTATGTCTATCCTGAAGTCTACCGGTAAAAAACTTAGCCAAAGCACTGATCATCTCACCAACGACCCGTGAATTCCAACGATACGCCACTTTAACAAATCGTGGTTCAGCGTTGTTTATATTCTTATCGACAACGATATTCGTCATGCAGCGGTCCAACAAAGTAAATATAATATATAGATTTAGCCAAGCCTAAAAGCGGAGCTCCCGTTTCTACCCTCAGAAAGCCGCTTTCTATATTGAATATAGCGTATATGGAAATAATTATGCTTCTACATAAAGCACAAAGTTAATCGTCATTAGTGTATACAGTTTACAGTGATCAAACATCTGACCTTACAGCAGTAAACAAACAAGCCTTGCAAATAATAACCAACGATTTTAAACAACAATTAAAACTGAAATTACATGCAGAGTAATCTCTTTCACAATATTTTCCGTTTGACTGATAATCTTTACACTCTCTCTCTCTTCAGTTTAGAACAACAGCAAATATTACGAATTAAAAAGTGAAGCTAAAGCGTAGTAATTCACTTGCTCGACTGCAATTTGACAGTCAAACAGAGCTCACGACTGGACATCCATTTCACACAAAAAGCCCGTAAATTGAAAGGTATTAATTTAGTGTGGACAGTCGCCATAGCAATGATAAGCAACCGCGGTAGCCGGCCACAGAACAGCAAACAAGACAAACGATTGTTATAACTCAATCGCTGTTGGAGATTTTTCCGAAAATCGCAGGTTCCAGCTTATCAAACCGCTTTTCAAAATCTTATCTGGCCAAAAAGAACCTGAAGTGTCCCAAATATTGTTTACACGTGCATTGGTTGCAGATAAATGTACTGAAATCCAAAATAAATTTACACTGCGTCGAGAGCTCGGTTATAAGCTTAATATGTCTGAAACAAATGGACAATGATGACAAGAAAACTCGCCAATGATGTCTGCTGTAAGCTTGAATGGCGATGCGGTGTGTGATCGATGAAATATACCAGAATCTCTGTCAACACGGAATTGCAAACGTTTTCAGGCCTTGTTCGTTTTTTAGCGAGTTTTACAAAATATGTGAAGCAGGAAAACACTAACTGAAAGCTACCCGTTGTAAATAAGTGTTTTGTCTCTCGCTCTTTTTCTCTCAGCTCTTAACGGCGTTCTTCGTTGAAATTCTCTCTTGTTCTCCTTCCTCGGCTTCTCTCGAGGCTTTCTTCGCTTAAATTCCTAAAATTTCGTCGACTCTTGTCTCGTGTTCTTTCCTGCTCTTTATCTCGTTGCTCGTCACTAATAGTAAAAACTCGTTTCCAAAAGTGACGAAGATCAGTGGGGATAAACGCGGGCTGCACAAAAGTTTCCCGCCAAGAAAATTTGCCCATCCGCGCCTCAAAGCTGCATTCGCGAGACTCCCCTGCCTTCTCTTTCTTAGGCTCCCATCCCCCTCCCCCAGAGTTTTGCACGGACGGACAGACGGACGGACGGACGCTCGGTCAATCACGTGACAGCCAAACGAAAAAAGGTTGACCATATCCTCTTAAGTATGGGCTCTGCCCCAGGCCGCCCCGCTATTAAATAACTATTGTACCACTGTTCCACCCGAATTGTAACGTAACGTATAAATAATTAACAATTATTGGGCGAGGTTGAGCAAAATATTATTTGCCGTAGACGAAGGCTGAGTCATCATTCGATGACTGGAGTTTGTTTTTCTCAATTCCCAGCAATTAACGACGGTGCCTATTATTGTTATTGCGCATACGTTCTGCGCATCTTCAGATACTCCGGTTTCCTATTGGTGATGCTTACCAATACAGGGATATTTTTGCAAGGTTTAAAACTATGCAGAGAAAGTGGACCTTCGTAAGTACTCACGGTATCCATAAAGAAAATTGGGGGTAACCATGCATTCTTTAGAGATATTAATCTTCAAGAGCGTGGTTTCAGTTACGCATGAGCAGAATATTATTTGCAGCAAAACACTTATTTATAGCCAGTTATTGCAGGTCACGTGGTGGGCTCTCGGCCAATGAAAAGGAAGGAAAAATACATCGAATGATAAATGTTGTTGTTAATGTTGTTGACTCACGAGGCAAAGTAGCCACTGGCTACAGACTGTACATACTTCATCTGCATAAATCTTTATAGCATACGTAACCACATTCAATGACTGATACATTACTTTCTTCTCAATTAACTTACAGTTGCCCCTTGCATATATCACCAACAAGTTTAAGCCGATCTGCCAAAATCTTTGGTGACTTGAAACCTTGTCCTGCGCAGTAAGCTCTCAGGATCACTGATGTGTCTGGCAACACCATGGCGACAGAACGAAACATAGCCCTCAGTTCAGGAGGAATCTCAAAGGTGTTTCCGTGAGTGGAAATGGTAAGAAAAACAGAAAAGTTTGGTTTTACAATGACCTGAAAGAAAGTTTAATAAAAATAGTGGGTTGAGCTGGTAACACTTGTATAAACAAACTTTAAATGGCAGATGGTTAATACTTCTTGACAAAGTATAGCTACAAAGACAAATTTCGCCTTACAGTTGATTCATTTTCATCGCGGGACGGTGACAAAAAGGAGCAAACCTCTTTCCCGTCCTCAAGAGTGCAAGTAGAAAGTCCACCCCTCAATGAAAGGAAGATAGCTTGAATCTCAAACAACATGACGGAAAGACACTCTGCATTCACTCGATGAAACTCATCCAAAAGACCCCAGCAACCTTCCTGCAAATTGAAGACGACACATCAGCAATGCCATGGCTCAGAAAACAAATCACGCATTTCAAATTTCTTTTCCATATACACTCGAGTTACATAAACTCCTTTCAATTCAGATGAACCGGAAGTTCCGGTTTCACTGGGCTGTTGCACTGTTGTTTCTACCAAGTATCCACTGGCAATTCGAAAACATTTTTGTGATGTATTCGCAATTTTTTGCCCACAAGGTATTCTTTTTTCACAATTAAGTTACTTCATGTATAAAATGAATTTCAATGTTAATTAGTGGTAAATACAACCCTTTAAATCTAAATAGCTTACACTTCAAGTCATTAATAAGGTTACAAGCGCAGGAAACAGTGGTTCATTGGCAAGAAAAATCAAACAGGGATAGAGATCACCAACATCAAAATAATACAAAGAGGATTAAAACAATACCTCAGCCAATCCAACAATGACCTTTCCAACAGCACTGGAGGACATCCTTGGACAGCAACTGAGACTAACGAGGTATCGACCCAACAATGATGCAAGACCCTTAAAAGAACGAGACAAAGGGTACAAGATACAACTCTGAGAGTGAATGTGCTGCAATGCACGCAAATGAAAATTGAATAACAAGTTTGCCAAAAAAAAAATTCAAGGTACAAGTAATATATTCCTTTGCTATTACAGATGCTGCCAAATTGAGAGTGGCTTCAGACTAGACCCTTGGTCAAGAAAACTGCCGGCATAATCTTACAGATACACTCGCTGTCTTTTAGGCTTCAACGAGGTTCCTGACTCGATTTCATTTTGAAAGTGTCAACACTTACCTTTATTGTTTCAGTTTTACCGGTTCCTGACGGACCAACAAGAGAACCGCCACAGAAGTTCCAAATAGCCTAGCGAGTAAGTACAACTAGTTTTAGCTTAGACTTTCAAGGAATGATGAATGAATGAATAAATGAATGAATGAATAAATAAATTACCGTGGAAAACACCAAACAAAGCGAT
>NC_090888.1:69340273-69355273 GCF_036669925.1 Montipora capricornis | reverse complement strand
ATAAAGTAATGAAACCCTCCAACGTATGTAACCGTTCTTCGTGTAAGCAGGTTTAGGTGTCGAAATTCACGAAACGTTAATGCGCCATGACGAATCGGAACATCAAGTTGTAGCGAGAAAAAAGTACAGTACCAGCCTTGGCAAAATTCTACTTTCAACTGAAAAACTGATAGCAGCTATTAATGATCTGCCTTTCTTTCAAGGACTATAAAAATAAATTTAAATGATGTATAACGCTCTAAAATACAAACGCGACCATCACCTTTGTCGCAAGTTCAAGGACTTCTCCTTGTTCTGAGGAAACTGCGGAGGCCGCATTTTTTGGAAGATGACTAAGCGAGGATTCGGGTTCACCAGGACGAACATCCATGTTCGATTGAACAAGACTTGATTTCCGTCTGTTTGCATCGTATTCTCTTGCTACATTAACTACAATGTCAGATATTTTCCTGAATCTGCCAGCGTCAAAACTTGGAACAGGAGAGATGGTAGCCTTGTTCCTTACTGTGTTGAGCAAAGCACTCTTTTTCATCGTGTCTGCTTCCGGTTCTTGCTGACTGATTGTTACGTCGTGAACGCCAGTAAAGATACATCTAAAGAAGAAACCCAACTGCTGTCAACCTACAGTGGATTTTATAAAAGTGCACCTAACCACAAGTATTCGTCTTTGCTGAGGTTAATCTATTCAACCATTGCAAAAAGATTCGGCCGTTTTCACTTTGAAACTCTAACTTAAGCGCGCCGTAAATTTAACAAAAAGCACATCGTTTGTCCCAAAGCCAAGCTAGAGTAAGGCAAAGGCCTGTTCCTGAGAAAACGTTATCACCTGCTTTGCATTTCAAGATTCTTTCAAAAGTGAAATACAAAAGAGCTTGTGATGTCAGTCATCTCGGGATAGACCCATGCCGGACAAACCACCGCTAATTTTGCCCATAGAGTGATTACACTCACGTGATCAGTAACCCTGTTTTGTTTTGTTTTTTTTTCACCGAAACAAAAGAAAACGTTTGCATGATAATAGGCAATCCTCCAGGGAGGATTAGTTATCCGTTCAATTGTTTAGGAACCCCTCCACTGTTTACGCCGTGACGTCACGTGAAAACATTCAAAAGAAACTTTGGGGAGTTTTAACAAAGATGACGGGTACGGGTACGGCAACGCCACAAAGCAAGAATATTATTGGTTGAAAAAGGAAAAATGCTTGTGCTGCACGTGCAACACGAATAACCGTGCATTTCTTTGCCGTACTTCACAAAACAACAACGTGAAATCACTAAATTTTAGGTTTTGACGACAACGTGAGCATATAACAATGAAAAAGTCATTTTCAGTTTTGCCTTTATAATCGTTCGTACCCATCCATTTACAGGATAGTCCGTCTGTATTGTACACTGTGAACAAGACGGATTAATCGCGAAATACTTGCGATAGCGTAAAGTTATATATTGGACTAACGTTTTCGTTGCTGTAGCCGTCGTCTTAGCTTAAACTCCCTTTTAAGATCTACGACGGCGACGGCGACCAAAACGTCACCTCTTAGGGCCGATTTACACGGTGCGATTTTTGTCGCATGCGACAAGCTCACGACAGGCCTACGACATGACTTACGATTGCCGCTGCATTTTAAGACATGTTTTAAAATGCTACGACATTTTTCTGACGTACACAACAATCGTAAATCGTGTCGTGGGCCTGTCGTAAGCCGTTGCCGCATGCGAGAAAAATCGTACCGTGTAAATCGGCCCTAAATCTACCTTTGCCCCACTGTAAGGTTTTCGCTATTTTTCCACGTAATTTACATCGTACAATGTTAGCGAAGTACTCTAAAAGTAAATTGGTACGAGTGGTTTCAGAGCATAAATAAAGAATGAAAGATTTTCTGCATGCTCACGTCGTTCGTTAGAAAAACCTTAAATAACAATGACCACAACCAGGTTTCTGAGCCCGCGAGACTGAGCACCCCCAGCAAACCATTGTTTTAACGAAAACCGCTGGTCAGCAACCTGGTTCTGGTCATTGCTGTCTAAGGTCTTCCTTGTCGTTAAAACCTAAAGGTTCAGAAGATTAAACGTCGTTATGAAGAATACCACAAAATATGTGCTACAAATGCGTGCCGCACAAGCAGCACGATTATTTTTCCTCTTTTGAGCCTGGTTTTCAAGAGCGACGCAAGCACAGGCGCAAGCATAAGTAGCTTATGCTAAGCGAAAACCCGAAAACGAACGTCGACATAAGCAGCAATATCAACTACGGCATCCGCCATTTTGTTCAAATGCTCAGACGAGGGGAATCTGGAACGAGTGCTTGAATTGGCCAGACGTAGCGTAGCAAATTTCCTTGTGCTGTGTTTTGTTTTCACACAACACAAGCGAATGTAAGCATGAGAGCAAGCACAAGGAAAAGGAAAAATTTTGATCCTTGCATGCGCGTGTGCTTAAGCTTTCGTCAACCCCGTTTTCATGCTGAAATAGGCAGTCTTACGCTAGCGCTTTGCTTGCGTCGCTACGGTGAAGCTAGGCTTTAACCAATGATATTAATATTGCACAATATTAATCCTTATATTTACTCCTCAGAGCCTCGAAATCATGCCTTTTGCTTAGGACTGAATTTTAATACATCGAAATATTAGTCTATTGCACTCGGAATCATATAATCACCTACACAAACAGCCTGTAAGTTTCTTTCTTGCAACTGATATGGAAACAAGACAATCGGCTATCTGAGTAAGGCAGAACATTACCCGACTTCCATTTTACTTGTTTCAAAATCACTCTTTGCACGACACCATTCGAGTGAAAAATGTACGCCTGTGTTCATGAAAACGTCACAGTCCTCAGCCAAGTCAAGATCTACGATCAGAGGTTCAACTATTTTTGTGAAAACCAAAGATCAGCCTATGATTGAAGTCAATAAGAGGGGCATACGACCTTTATCCCCATACTTACTTGAGGTATGGCTTAACGGAATCGAGACTACGCGGCTGGCTCAGGATGGCCAACAAAACAGCATCATTCACAAAACAAAAGCGAGGGAAAACCTGCAAGAAAACAAAATAACGAGAGTAAGTGGCAATAGGTTTTTGAAGCCCTGGTCGCCTTTTCTTCCTCATTTAAAAAATGGCAAGGCCTGCGTTCAGTTTATCTTTCCACTTAGTGAAGAGATTAACTGAACATGTATATGTAAGACTTTACCTGTTCGCATCCCATTAAAAAAGAAGAACAGTCTTTACTACAGCCCATTTCCGAGTTTGCTTTTCGAACCAAATTAAGTGCAAACCTTTTTATGATGGTTTAAAGTGTTACTCTACTTATCAACTCGATTTCATGAGAAAGGTGTTACTCTGAGACTCCTTTTGAAGGGGAAAGTGAGGTGATTATGTTAACGGCTTCTTTGCATAGATTCAATTTTATCTTTTCTTACCTTTCGTTTTGAGTCCAAGAATCCCACCAGTGACTTGAAGCAAATCTCAAGCTCTTCTCCCAGATGCTTAAGCATTTGACTCTTGGGCACATCACCCCCGACACAGCACTATATGCAAAGAAATAGGCGACAGTGTCAAGACAAGACAGTTTTTAGCGGCTTGCAGAAGACACGACCCGCTCTCACAAAGTGTAATACACCGCATTCAAATAATTAGCTCAGCACCTTTAAACGTGGTGATGTACATGTAATTACTACCAATCTGTATGTAACTTACACTGTAACCTTGATTGCAATTACAACCACTAAAACGTTAACTTAGTCTGTCCTACCCCTTCCGCCTCAATTAAAATTCCTACATGCAGTTCGGGGTTTCAAGACACATGCAGATAACGGGGTGACCACAAAAATATTAAAAACAAAAGATTTCGCACGCAAAAAATAAATAAATAAAATTGTGAATCTCATTTCCTGGGTAAAAGATGAAAATTAAATGCTTTTTAATCCCAACATGGGCATGACTTTTTGTTTCTTAGAACTCCGAAGTGTTTAGTACTTAAAATGATTAAAAATTACTATTGTTGTTATTAGGGTAAAAGTAAAATCATGATCACAACTATGATTTCTCTATGCAGACCAGAGGAGCATTAAGCTGTGCTTGTACCTGCAAAACATTTCGTGTTTCATAGGCTCTCTTCATCATCTTCATATAACTCTTGTCTACTCTGGCGAAACGGTTGTATTCTTGAGGAAGATCCTAAAACAAGGTAGATGTCGTAAAGAATCATGCGACAGTTGACACATTACAGAAACTTGTATGTAAAACTCCGAGCCACAAACGTTGGAATAAGATTTTCCAAAAAAGAAAAAATCCAAAAACGGAGTGGTTATTGAAGATATGAAATAAGACCTTATAGTCGCAATAGTCTGTTATGAGACGTTGTAGCCAGACTTTGCATACACAGCCTAACATCTCCGCATTAATGTACATTGTAATCCCTGAAAACGTGTCTTGTCAGATGGCCTTAGAACAACAATGGTTAGGTATCAGATGGATAGCTATGACTTAATGTAATGGCACCGAACCCAAGTGTTCCATTTCAGGTTTTTACCTTAGCTGTTCCACTGTGACTAAAGACCTCTTCAAGATGCTTCCATAAGTCCTGCACTGTCAACCACTGTGGGGAAAATAAAAATTGACCCCTTGATAACAATTAAAACTATAGAGGTAATGGACTTAAAGAAAAGCATCATTTTCATTGTTATTTATTAGAAATCGGCGAGAAGCTCTAATGTTGACGAGCAGACTGCGTTCATAGATAACACAATATAATAAGCGACAGTATCCTAACGTCTTGCGTGAAGGCTCCCTTTTGCAGGACGAAAACTTCGTGAATTGAACCAAATCTTGGAATGTAATATTGACACTATTAAGTAATTCGACGTGAGCGTGTTAAAGGGACGTTTTATTCTGCTACAGTGTAGCTGACACAATCATCACCTGCCCTGGCTGCAACAGGTCAGTATAGATGTGTAAGTAAGTAATGTCGCGATTGATTGATAGGACAAACATACGTGTCCTATTTACATTTTTGCAGTGGGCTCGGACATCAGCATACTAAGGGCGCCGATGGCAGCCGCTATCAGTCCATTTATGAGCCCACTGAACCCTCCCAACCCATGATGAGTGATGATGTAAGTAAGTGATGAAGATAGGCCACAACACCGGGAACCACCGGGAACCACCGGGAACCACCGGGAACCACGTCCCCTATGTGCCAACATTGGTTTAAACAGGCATCTCTGGACAAGTAGGAAAGCTTTCTTGAAGTCTATTCTCTTAACGGGAACAATGATCACCATTGAAGAACAGATGTGTACTCCCAGTAAGCATAGCAAAATAAAACGTAGTTACTTTTACCCCTACAGAGGGTAAACCTCAACTTACAATGAATTGAATTTTTCTATTTAGTGTGGGGTGTAGGTATAAAATCAATGACCCAAAGAAATTGACTGTAATATGAAATAGTACAGGGTTAGTTCTAACTTTCGCAAAAAATAACCGCTTGGCACCTGTTCCAAGACCTCGCTGATCTCCTTCAATTTGATCGCCCAAGCTGCTGCTTCATCGCGGAGTGGTCCAATGTGGCGTGAGGTCAACATCAAAGCAAGCGTTGCTTGAGCATCTTCCAAGAGATCCAGTAAGTGTTCTGTATTACTGTGACTCAAGCAAACCTGACCTCGGTTCTTGAAATTCTCAAATGTAAGAACCTATAGGATAAGAGAATATTTTTGTAGATGTTTCTATAGAAATCTTGGCTATGGCTCAGTAGAGGAAACAAATGCCTTGGGATTGTTAAGTGCTGTACAATAATTTGGTAAAATTAGTGATAATTAGAAATGCAAGACGCTGCAAATGGCACAGCTCTCGAAACGATCAAGAATCAAGATGAGGTGCGTGGCAAAGCTTTATAACTAACTGAAGAGAATCAGCAGAAATGCTACTGAGGAAGGGGGAAGATAATACAGATGTCACGCAAGAACATAGAGCAGCAGGTAGCCACATGAACAGGAACATTTTAATTTTTACCTGTTACTTTATTGATACTTTATATCATATTTATTGTAAACTAGATATGTTAGATTTGTATTGTAAAGCGCACGCGAGCATCTTTCTATGATTCGCGCACTATAGAAGAATTAAATCATTAATATTATTAGTTATTATTAATTCAACATTGGTTCAAAAGGATGACAAAAATTAACATTGATCGTTATTAATGAACAGAATGCTCAACTGGTGACATATTTTGAATTGTTTCAATGGCAAACCAGTGTTGAATATACATGTAAACAATTGGAACACTTTCAAAATCCTCTCAACATTCTTGAAAACTTCAACGATCTGCACTTTGAATAATTATTAGTACTAGCATAACATCACCTAGCTGCATCACCCAGCTGGAGGTGAAGGTGCCATGCCCAATTCAGCTATACTTCTTCAGTGCCTAAGTAAAAAATAGGACCCTTTTTTACCTGTTCCGTCCACTCCTCTTCTGTGCTTCTCATTTTTGCCTCCAGTTCAAGTTCCCTGCTTGCACATCTGCAGATTTCTTCCACAGCTACCTGATGCCTTCAAATAAAGATTAACAAGGTACATTGCATGTTAGCTGAAAGGCAGGACGAAACAGACTGAACACATACTGCAACCCAAACCCTTATTTGTGAGTGATAAAAGATTAACTTCTCCATACTTCCCCCCCCCCTCCCTAATCCAGCGTTGGTTTAGAAACGGCCAAAGGCTTGCACAGTATTTTTCACCACATTATCAACACTGTTATGGAGAAGAGTGGGGGGGCCACAGACTTTGTTTGTGAGTGTATTTTCCAATTACGCTCGCGCCAGAATTGTTCTCGAGATTGTAGATGTAGACTTAACTACAGTGTAGATTATTTGCTTTGTCACTGCCACTTACTGAAGTAAGCCAATATCCAGAAGATGAACTAGTTTAAAAATGTGTGCTTCAAGCTGGAAGGAAGACCCTGTGACACTCATTACCTGCAGCCAATGGCGATTACGAATTTCCTACGAACACACAAAAATTCAAAAGTATGATTAAAATGGTTTCAAATCAAAGAATTCAAAGCCCATATTTGTCTGTCAAAATGCTGTCCATATGATCTTTTTTATCTTGGTGGTCTTAGATCCCGGCTTTAATATCACTAATATAAACGATACAAAATTGCAAGCGGCAAGCAAAGACAAAAAAATAATTTTAAAACGGCTTCAGAGAAGAAGACACATTAAATTTTGTGAGGGTTAAATAGATGCTGTCGTTCTCTTCAAAAACGCACTAATTTGCAAACATTTGCACTAAATGTCTGTAAATCAATCTTCCTAGAAATATTAGCTATATGCAACATAATATTATGCTCTTTCTACTCATAGCATTTTAAGTCTGCTGGGCAAAGTTCGAGTAACCAATAACATCCGCAAAGATCGTCCACAATACCCTTGAGTTGAGCTTGTGTAGAGTAGGGAATACATCTAAGTAATGTTTGATGGCTTCCCTCATTTCTTTGTAAGCATCCCATTCTTGTATCCTTTGTGGTAAACGAAGGCACTCCTGCCAGTAATGCTCCATCTACACCAAAAGAAAACGTAAAACACATCATCAGAGATTTAGTGCAGTCAGTTACATGTATAAAAGTGAAGTGAAGTGAAGTCTTCATTTTATGAGGGTAGCATATAATAGGCTCATGAACTAGTGGCCCTCAGTCAGACCAGACCACAACACCAGGAGCTCTGTGCCCTGCTCTTTTCGATCAGTGTGTGCAGGATCTTTAATGTTTTTAACAAGGATTGTGAGACAGCGCCTATGGTTTATAGTTCTTATCCATGAACACTTGAAAGTCTAACCATCTGTAGATGTCATTACAAATAAGCAGCACTTTCTTCTCAGTTTTTTAAAGACCCTGAGTGTTGGTCTGGCCGCATTTGAACTCACCACCTCCCGCATGGCAGCGCGGTGCTCAACCAACTGAACCACTGGAGCACTGCAGTTGTAGTTCTTTGCAATCATCTGAGTCACAACCAACCAGTGCGAAGCAAAGGCACTACAGTACATCTGATAATACTTTCAATTGGCAATCTGCCTTTGCTGGCATTCCTGTAGTCACGAATGTTTGCATTGGAATGCAATTTGTGGCATCAAATCAGGAATAGGCCCATGCCTCTCACAAAGAGGGTAATGTTCCAAAATTAATGACTGGCTCCTTTTATAGCAAAGAAATTTGAAAACAAAAAAAAAAAGCTAAATTATGTTGGCAGGCTTCAATCAATCAAACCACTAAAAATTGACATGCTTGATTCCCAAAGAACACATCTTAATTTGCTGACCACACACAAATGATGGCTGGTCTTTCATATCCCGTATCCGAAATAAATTAATGTCCATGAAACAAAAAAACAAAGCGAACATAACCATACCTAATTAACAAGACCTAATTGGAATAACAATGGTTCTTTTGTCCTCTGCCATTTTAGTCTGGTATATGAAAGTCTACCCCAAATGATGGGCCCTAAGTATAAATGTTTTGACTTCTTTCTGCATCTTGTTACATTGGCCACATTTTGACAAAATAAAGAATGCCTAACTTTCTCTTACATTTCTCAAGTGCAACAAGAAGAAGAAGCAAAGCATCTTATGGAAGATCACATTACCTCCTGGTTTGTAACGATCAGGTCCACTTCTGACCACAATGTATCACGAAACCTAAACAAGAAGACTTTCTTCAGCATGAACAACTAACACAATGTTTACTAGTAACTTACATCAACCATAAAATTATAATTATTTCCTGTTTATATGGGCCAATTTTTCAAAATGCAGTTTATAACAACCAGAAATTGAAATAAAGAATTACAATAGCATTAAATTTGAAACTCAAAATCACACAAAGAAAGCCAGTACAAGTACATGTCCAATCAAGAATGGAAGTTGACAACGTTTCATGTTGCAAGTGGAGGTCAGGTTGCACGGGAATCCAAAGACTAGCTAGCCACCATGAAACCCAGCCACAAGCACACACACCTCACACAAGCAGGATGAGGCCGGGGTTCAAAGAAAACCGAGTATAAGTCATACTGAAAGATATAAAGCAATGCTCAAGAATACAATAATAATTAATCATAAATGGTTTGAACCCAGGAGTCATCATAATTAAGTAAAGTACGATCGTTTGAGTGAGTGTAGTCCTGAGACGGATTGAAACACATCAATCATTCTTTAAGTCTTCACAGCCAATTACATCTAGGCTCAACTGACAGTCGACCAATAACATCACGAATAAGCTGACCAATGACATCTACAACCGGAGTTCTTACACTATCTACTGACGTTACACAAATCACTTGACTCTGAAGATTTTTTATTTTATTATTTTTATTTTATTAACTTTGCCAGTCAGGCTGGCAGATCGCCACAACAGCTTGCGCCAATTACTGTGGCCCCTTTTTAACCCTCCCAACCATGAAACACAACAGAAGACAGACCACAACACCGGGAACTACGTGCCTTCCACTTAAGATGACGATGACTTCCACTTAAGGTTGTTGGAACATCAGTCTACATGTATGTCATCTCAAACAGTTCTTCTCAGGACGACACTCACCCAGACGATCGTACTTTACTTAATTATGAAAGCAATAAGAAATAACAACTCCAAATCCTGTAATAAGATACAAAAATTTCCCTCACCTTTGATCAAATGATATAAATTGTTGGAACAATCCATATAGTAGGCCAAGAAGCTCCAGTTCCTTTAAGAAAAAGAAAGACCTTCCTTAGTTTAAAAAGACATGTCCAGCAACTTACAGGGCTATCACAATTAATGGCAAAGCTCCTAGTATTAAAGCTGTCCACGTATGAACAAGCTTTGTGGGTTGTTTGTCTTGTTTTATACTGTCAGTGGTCTGTTTTTTTAATACCTTCTGCAAAACACATACAGCCTGTACAATCTCCAGAGCACAATTCTAATAGTTATTCTGAAGCCAAACTGTTGGCTACAGGGAAATCTGTGGTGTATTTAATAGCTCAATAGCTGGTCAACAGTTGTTACAAATGTAGTGGGCAATCTGAGAGGTGCGGATACAAAATCAACTAAATGTACAAACAATAGACAACAAAATCCATTTTGAACAAAAAATGATGTCTCTACACTATGTCATCTAACATCTGAATGAATGAATAATGAATATGATTATTATAAGTGATTAACCACTCCCCTAGCGACTTTTCAGGGTCAATGTACAACACTTTGTGAGGGATTTTGCCAGACTGCTTTTATGGTGCAAATGAAAGCCGTGCAGTTTGCAATCTTAACTGAATAACAACTTGAAGTAGTTTAAACAGGTGCCCCAAGAACTGAATGAGTGAGAGAGCACCACCCCATGGACTACATCCCTACTCTTCTCAAACAGTGTGTGGGTTCTGTAACGTCCCAGGCAAGTGATTTGAGACTGAGTCTACGATTTGTGGTCCTTATCCAAAAAGGCTATCGAGTCTAACCATTTGCAGATGTGATTACTAAGGCAGCACTTTCTCCTCTATTTTTGACCGTGAGTGTTGGTCTGGCCGGCATCAAGCTCATGACCTCTTGCATGGCAGCCCAATGCTCAACCGGCTGAGCCACCAGTGCCCAACACTCCAACATGCTCAGACTTACAGTATTTCTGGTGGACGATTAACATTGGAGCAAACAATATAAAACCAACCAACCTCTCCTGTTTTATCCAGTTCTAGAAAAGGTGTGGGAACAATACCAAAGAGTAGCTGCACAGAATCCAATGTTTTGCGTTTAGCTTCAAACTGAGTGTAGCGTTGCTGAAAGTCCTGCAGGCGTGCTACAGCTTCTGCTGGTCTTACTCCTGGAACTCCAGGACCTTGTGAATCAAAACTGTTCCTGAACTGAATCACATTCACTACAAATGCCTGCAAATGACATAAAATTATTCATGTAAGACAAGTTTACATTTTAAATTATTTATTGACATAAAAAACAGCCTACCGCTAGACCCGTAATTATATAATTAATTAATCACCATATCACCTTTTTTTTATGATAAGGAAGTTAAACGTATTAACATTCTAATGGAGGTGCCATCTTGCATGATTTTTCGGCAGAAATTGCAGACCCCCTTTCCAATACAAGCCAATCCTAGATAGTGCCACACCCTTAGCACTGAACCGAGCACCGGACACCCTGAGGAGTTAATGGTTAAAATATCTGTAAATGAAAAAAAAAGCTATGGAAACCATCTAATGACATCTCAGTCTCTGATTGAAACACATACCGGTAATTCCACTAACTCACAACTAAGTCAAATGCAGTCTATACCACATAGTTCTCTTAACCCTACCTTAACTTCCTTGTCTAATTCCTGTTCAAACATCCCACGCTTTTGAACTAAGAGCTCATCTCTAACCTATAGTATGGGGGAAAAAATGAGGCACACTGTAGAACTTACACAAAGAGGGATGGGTAAAATCTACTGACACCTTGGCCGACCCACTACCGACGCGTTGGTCGAAACACTACCGACACGTTGGTCGAAATACTTACTAAATGAGGGGTGTTTAAGGCATGTGTGGATCCTTTGCCAGTCATCTAGTAATACAGACATGGGAGTGTGAAAGTTTATGAATCTTATGCAATTAACTTGTGATCAATCCATTTCCAATGTTCTATAAGATGTTCTTTGTCTTTTGTTGAAATCCTAATTTCATGCCGAATTGGAGGAATCTTAATTAAGCAAGTTCTAATGCTATTTGTATTTTGCTATCACTAAGGATTGTAAGGGAATCCAAGGTAAAGGAGATGATCGATAAAACACTTCCTTTTAAGGTAACATGTCAACATCGATAAATTATTTTCCAGTTGACTCACTTTTTCAGCAAGTGCCATCAATTTTACCCACTCATCCCTCAGATTGTCAACCTCTTCTACTTCCCTTCGAGGCAAACACAACTTGTACTCTCTAAAAAGTATGAAATAAAAAACAATATGCACATTAGTGCTACATGTATGAGTTACTAAAAATAATAACAGATGATTTGGTTTAAGTTTCTTTGAAATGGGAAAGGGGATGAGAAAATCATTAAAATACGCATATGCACTACAATTATGCACTAGACTTATGATTCCAACTTCACTGGTCTGACATAATTATTCACATAGGTTATTGCAAGTTTTATCTGCGTGTTGCATTTGTGTGATGTTAATCTGGCCCGGGTGGCTCAAATACCATGGAAACCTATAGGTTTAGTTAGGAAGGAAATTTATTTTCATTAGAATTTGAAAAAAAGTAAGTTGACTTGAGATCCTGAAGGCTTCCTTCAAGAACTTATGTTGGTGTTAATTTTGGATCAACATGAATAATTTTGAATACCCATTGCCTGCTACCATCTAATTTACAGGTCATGGTATCAATTTGCACCTTGCAATTGGTCAGCGCTTTTCTTTGTCCTTGGTGGGATCAAATGTTCCCCAGTACGGTCCCAAGCGAATGAGGTTATTAATTTTTTTATAATATGACATTGTTTCTTTGATCGATCTGACACTTCTCTGCTTGCATGGTGAATGTTCATAATCTTAGTCAGCAAACTTAGAATGGTAACCTTTTGGGAGGTAGAAAAGCTGGTACTGTAGGGTGTCATTTTCTTAAGGCCTGTATGAGTGACTATTAAAATTAATCTTCCTTTTAAAAATAATAGTATCTCAGTGTCAGCACCTTAACTTTGCATATATGTTTTCCACAGGTAGATAGACATCATCGATTGTGTTTTCCATGTCACCTAGTTCTTGAAGAAGTTGAAAGGCACTGTTGAGGTCATCTAAAGTGATGACTGTCTGCGACAATTGTTCATAGATGCTATTCCTGTGAGTAACTATCTTGTCCAATTCAATCTATATACAAACAATCATGCAAACAACAGGGTGAAATCAGTAATAATTATTATTTTTAGCAAATGAACTTAAATCACAGGCTGGTACAGACATCTGATATGGACTGAGGTTGTATGATTTCAGGGGTCAAAATACATGTACATGTAACATATGTACAGTGATTCAGGTTTGAGCTCCAGTTGAGTCAGTCGTACTGGGAAGAATGGTTAATTACTTGATTACATTGAATTGAGTTGTGGCAATAACGAGCAAAGAAATCTGACAGAGTCAGTGTGTACTGTCCGTAGAAAGGTTCTATTTGATTCCCACACCTTTTGTGCAACATGGCCTTAAGAGTAATAGGTTACCTTAGCTTCTTCATGTAGTTGAGTGGAATATCGCATCTTCCAAGCCACTGAAAACCCATGGAGGGAGTCCTTGATAGGTGAGGTGTTCAAACACACAGAACCAACAGTCAGTCTATTGGGGATCTCAAGCACATCTTGCTCAATTGACTGCAGCCTCTCAACTTCGAGCTTAAACATGGTTGTCCCAGGATCACTGTCAACAAAAGACTGATAGAGAGCATGCATGTCGTCCTTCCACAAGAAGTCATATCGGCGAAACTTGAACAGCTGCCTTTCAACTGTGTGTTGGAGGCCTGTTGAAGCAGAAAACCATTAGTAAAAATAGCTTTAGTTGTGTATCTTGCATGTAGCCTTCAGTCTCCAATTATTATTAACCTGTTGGTTTTTTCTTTGATATGAAGGACCTTAATACTAATAATTATTATTGTTTATAATAACATGCAGTAGGACATGATTTGAAGAACTGACCAAATGGATCTGACAAACACAGTAACTGGACATTTGAATCATTCTTGAAATAGCAGAGAGAGAAAAAGTGCAAATTTTGTGACAACATCTGCAAAAGTTCAGAATTTCAAATTGTAGAGTTTTCTAGAAAGTACTATTGCCCAAAGAGGGCACGTCACACTGTTAAATTGGTTCTCTACAGACTGAGTCACTTTGTAGGATTCAAATGACCTGTGTGTTTTTCGTATTCCTTGCCACATTTTCTCCCACTCAGCAGAATTTAAGGTTTTCCCACCTCAGTTTTTAACTTCAGTTTTTTAAGTCACATGAAAGGAGAAGTATTTTCATGGTCAAACTAAGCATTATTATTTTTATTCTCGCTCAGAAGATCAGTCAGTCTCGTTCGGAAGAAACAGGCTGTTGTAAGTTCGGTTTTTACTCACTACTTTCGTATTATAATGATGATCATGATTTCTTTTGCTTAAAACCAATGTCATTACTCTTTTATTTTCTAGTCAAACCATCTTATCTCATCATATCAGTCATTTTCACCAGGGCCCGGTTCCTCGAAAGCCGATGAACTTAATCCAGGATTAGCGTACACTTTTGTTTCACGTTTTCAACTTTTTGGTGAAAGTTTCTTTTGCTTATTTTTGTTTTTCAAGATTGACGTCTTCTCATGTAAAGTTCTGCCGAAAATCTACGTTGAACAGCATTTGGGAGTAGAGAAATAAACTGCTTGGTTAATTTTTAATCTTAGATTAGCGTTAATCGGCTTTTGAGGAACTGGGCCTAATTCTTCAATGGTTTTTGACAAGAGCAAAACCTTTTGAGATGCGTTCCAGCAATTCAAATGTTTGTGACAGTAACACACAGTAATTGGCAGAAGCTGTTGCAAAAACCATGCCTACAAAAATCAATTAAAAGTAAGATACTCTACTTGTAATTGAGGTGGAGAGTTCTGCCAATAAGATGCTGACTTGCTGATCTTGAGTAACAGAGCGGTGGAAGGACTCATTTACATCAGCTGCCCACCACATAATTGTCTTTGAGATATCAACCAAGTGTACAGCAACCCGTTGAACTCCATCTTGTATGGTTTGAAGAGAGGGTTTGATTACAATGTCTGGGATATTGAATTGAACATCCACTTCAAATTGAAGCAATCCTTCTAAATTGCTGGTATTCCAGTCTGAAAACTGGGAGCTTAAAGAGTCTAAAAGATCACCAAAGTCAGATCCTTCCTCTGAAAATGCATCCAAAGATGATCTAGCAATATGTAAGAAAATAAAACTGGTTGCTACCTAGCCTTCATTGCC
>NC_090888.1:69300273-69335273 GCF_036669925.1 Montipora capricornis | reverse complement strand
GTAGAAAGTTTTAATAATTTACATTGTGATCATGTTGTTTTGCAGAGAAAGAAAAAACAAATACACCAAAATGTACAAGATGTGTACATAAAGTGTACCAGTGATTTCAGGTACAAAATGTAAAATCCTGATGACTATAAAGACTTCATGCACCTACTTGTTTGAGGACATCCACAGCAGTGTCTGGCAGCTGAATCCCCAGTCTTAGCAATGACTTGCTCTCTTGAATTAATTCAAGAAGCCTGTTAAAATGACATTCACATGTAAAAAACCACTTATTGAAATTAAAAGTATCCCATACCTTTATATTAGTTATAATTTCCACAAAAATGTCTGACCTTCCATCAGCATTAACCAGCAGTTGTCTTGTTTCAGAATGGAAAGCAAGAAGTGAGACCTTAAGCCCACTGCATGCACTGTCAATACGAGACTTCCACAAGCTCAGCCAAAGGTTCTCAAATTTCACCAAGGCCGTAGCAATACGGTTGTAGAACTTCACTATGCGACTAAAGTCCTGAAGGAATAAAATTTAATAATCAATGCTACTGACAGTAGTTCCCCTGGGTCATGCATTCCTGCATCCAAACACAAGTGTGCACTAACTGGCAAAACTCAACTTTAGTTTAATATTCTGACAGACTGACTGATCGATGGTCAGTCAGTCATCCCTGGACCAGCAACCATTGTACTACAGTGTACGTGGGAGGTCAATCCCTGGCTGGACCAACATCCAGGGTTTTCACATAACTGAAGTGAAAGCCATGTCATTATTACAAATTCCAATCAGGAACAAAGTTAGTTGAGAACCTCCCTGAACAGAGCAATTTTCATCACATGAACAAATAATTATCTCTACCTTAACTGTGACCAATCAACCAGCTGACTGAATGACTGACTGATATCATAACCAGACCAGTTTATTTATGTTCTCTTCTATGTGTCAGTGTTCCATAAGAAGTGTGAAAGGGATTGGGATTAATTTAAGCAAGAAATATCCTTTTCATACCCAAACCATTGATTGAATCTAACGATAACCGTTTTTGCAGGTGAGCTTTTTAATGGTATGCAGTTGTTCAAATGAGAAGGCCGTAGCTCAGGTACAGTTGTTAAATGCATGTACATAATGGTCACCCTGGGGTCAAACTCTAACACTGACCACAAACTGACTTGGAGGACTGGATTTGTCTTCCAGTACAAACACAGCATTTAATGAAAGTCTTGGAAGGCGAGGCTACAAGCTATCAGGTGGCATCCCATTACATGTACGTCTTATCATTTTACAATCATTATGACAGTCATGTGTCATTGTAATGATAGAAAAACCAGCAAGATCTGCGTGATGTGTGGTTAATGCAGTCTCTTACTCTATAAGTTGTTATGAATTTGTTCTCTTTGAAGATCTTCATGGGATCTTCAATCTTCTTCAGCAGTGATCTTGACCAAGTTATTGCTCCAGCAACAATAGGAGAATTACGAACGAGAGGTGGGCTTTCCTGTAAGAGAGAAAGAAATGACTATGAAGATTTAGACACTCTTACATCATGTTTGTATTTTGTGTCATGATTAATATTTGGCAAATTTCAAGGCATACATGTAGTGCAAGTCCACATTCAGTCCCTTCTACATGTCTAACAAATTTACTCCAGTTACTTATTAAGCAATTAAAGGGATCGACTCAGACCCCCTGTGTGGTTTAAAGGATTAAACTATTTGAATGTGATTACACTTGGAATCACATAGCTTTCTCAAACACACTGGGATCAGTTTTCTGCTCATCACAAACCAGGAGTTTTCCCTGTCAGACTTGGGGTTACATTGTTAATAACTTGTACATTGAGCTCTTTATCTTTCTGCCTGGATTGATTAGAATTCAGATAAAGAAATGTCACTCACTTTTTGGCTCTCATAGATGTTTTGCACAGCTTCAAGCTCTGATTCAAACCAACCAAATACTTCCAAAAACTTCTCTGAAAGGACAGACCTAAGGCCTGGTCTGTTCATTACACAATTGAAGCTGTTTAAAAAAAGACAAAAACACACATCTCACTTGATATGCAAGATACACTTGCTTAAGCTCAACATTTCTGTGATACCTTCAAACTTACAGCACTTTTGTTGGATGGGTAATACACGTGCATACGGTTACAAGGGCTTAAATTTTTTTAGATGACTTTCTAGTATGCTTATCCAGTAATTAGTACTATGAATAAAATTTTAAACTTTTCTTGTGAATAAAAACAACAGTAATTAAGACAAAAAATTGATGATCCATACAATTCATACTGTACAGTAATTTGGACTTAGAGCTAGTTTCAATCAAGTGTTGTAAAACCAAAACCAAAGTCATTACTTTGGCCAATCAAAAAGGATGGAGACAACCACACGCAGCCGACACAAAGCATGGGAAAATGTGCATGTGCGAGCCATGATTGGCTTTGGTTTCACTTCGAACTGGTTGAAAAAGTGGTGTGAGAACTTTGAACCAATCACTACCCAGTAAGTGAGGTAATGCAAATCCAAAGCAATTCGCTAATTACTTTCAACACTCAATATTGAAAACCGCTCTACAGGGTGTATTGCATGATTATTACTTTTATTAATTTTTTTACTTGAAACAATAATAATGAGCATACAGCACCTTGTAAGTATTTCAAGACCTCTTCTAATATTTAGCTTCAACTGAAATACACCCTACAACAAAATGTGAAAAATACAGTGAAGAAACATAAACGTAGCCATCACTAAAGAGACTGTAAATTTATATCTCACCAAATGACAACATCAGCTGACTGAAGTTACCTTTAGGTAGTTGATGATGTATGTCTCCATCCGCTGCACACCTGCTACAAATGAAGTGTAATGTTCCTCAAAATTTTCCTTGCCTTTTCCTTCCACGTCAAGAAAAGAATCTGTCGTAATAGCACTCTCAAGAGGGGATCTGATTGAAAGGATGATCTCCTGTAGAATATAGGAAATGCTCTGGAGCTCCATACTGGGGCTGTAAATGTCTTTGACTTCTTCATCTTCATCTAAGCCTGACAATATACTTTTCAAAGTACTATCTGGTCGGGCACGACTATGAGATCCTGCAGCAGAAAAAAAAAGAAACTATTATTGCATACATGATCATGACAATAAAAGCTGAACAATTACACCTGTCTCTTAAAACACATCTAATAAACTATTCAATGACATTCAACAGAGCCTCAACAAGCTTGACCATTCAGTTTAGGTTAACTTAGTTTGTACTCCTATATACATGTACTTGTATAACACTCAACATGTAAAATAAGCATTTGATGTTAATTTGACATGTTGAGTTTTGGTTTTAGGTTTTCTAAGTACTGTAAAGGCGCCCGCAAATAAGGAAACATTTGTTTCCTGAAATGTTTTCTCTGCACGCAAACAAGGAAACGTTTGCTAAGGAAGCAAAATGTTTCTGAACAAATTCAGTAATGTCTTTGCTTCCGCAACAAATGTCCCATGGGCCGCAAACGGAGAAACATTTGCTTCGGTCCGCAACAATGTTTCTGCAAATTGTTTCCTTGTTTGCGGGCGCCTTAAGGTTTGGGTTCAGTTCAAAACTTCATTAATTTTGTCTGCACAATAAAACTATTTTACATGAGGTTCCCAAAGTTTACATGCATGAGTATACCTTCAGCAGAATAACCGTGATCTGAGCCACTGCCAACAGAGACTGGTCCCCCATCACTTGTTGCCACTTTCAAGCGTGTGTTATGACCTGATTGATCTTCTGTTGGCGACACAGCATGGATGACAACATCCCTCTGTATACGGGGCAAGTTTCTAACATCATTTCTAAGTTTGCAAAACTGAGAAAGAGTGTGAATGATGTCCATCATGCTGCGAATGTGGTTACAAAAGTTGTCCAGGTGTGCTATGATGGATTCCTCATCAGTAAACGCAATGCCACTGCTTCCGTGACTGGTTAAACTCTCGTGATCACCTTTCATTCTTGTACCTGGGTTAAACAATAATTATTTATTATTGCATGCCCAAGTTAAGGAAAAAGTCCAAAAACCACAAAAATTTCTTTCACCCACACAAAACTTAAGGAAACAGTTTGGTCATAATATTTCTTAAAACTTGTGAGATGTACTGTAGTTTAAGTGGATTAATAACTCTATCCAGCCTTTATCGAGCCTGGATTTTGGTGTACAATTTACAGCAAGTGTTTCAACCAGTGCACCAGCCCTATCATAGCACCAGTACATGTACTACATCTATATGCGGTTCATACGCATTTCTTGTATTTATGTAAATTTAAGTTAAAACACTATGCCAATTTACTGGAGAGTAGGTGCTGTAAAGGTTGCAAGAGAGGAGGAACACTCTCCTCAGCAGCAAGGAGGTCACCATGGCAACCGAGCCACAGTCCACCTCTCACAGCACCCGTCAACACATAACTGAGACCAGTGTGTAGAATGTTGTATACTTACCCTAAAACATGGGAGGGAGGGAGGGAGGGAGGGAAAAGCAAGTGAGTAATTATAAGCAACAAGGTGACTCAAGCCAAAGCACATGACAATGCCCCTGCAAACCTCCCTGGAGTTGCCCCAGATATCACAGGAGAAACCGCTGCATTTAACTTTGCCTAAATGATATTTAGCCTCGTTTAAAAAAATTTGAATGGACACACTTTGCAAATGAAAACAATTCTTAGCTCTGCAGTGGGTTGACAGCCAACTTCCTGATTCGAACATTTTTAACGTAGCTCTGAATCCACCACAAAAAATTTGTTTTCATTTGGCGGAGGGTTTCCTCTTCATCTGCTAATCATTTTCCTACAGTAAAAGTTGGGGATCACTGATAATTTATGCTGCAAGCATTTATTCACCCCTGAAGTAACCCCCATTGACAGGTAAAATAGTCTGGCGTTACACTGAAGAAAATCTTTAGATGAGTGCCACTCTTAGGAGGGAAAGGGTTAACTTGGTATTTAAATTTGTTGCTGGAAACCCACGTACAAGATAATGTAATTTGTTACAGCAAATGTACTGTACCCGTATATTAAGGAAGAACTAGGGCGCACAACAAAAAGGCTGTCCGATAGCCTGGGGCTAATGGAACGATGTTTCAGGGTAATGCTTATGCAATTATCACGGGTTGCCTGACAGGCAAGCATCAATTGAACACAAGACTGTTAATTGGTTGCTTTACTTCTGACGTAAGTGTTTTGCAGACAGTTCGACAGAGAAAGTGAAACACTACAAATTTTCGTTTTTAAGGGCACGAAATCATCCTTTAAAATCATATTTTTAGCTGGTCATAGTGGTATGATCAATCTTGTTTTCATTGAGCAACTTGCCCCAAACTTCAGGTTTTTGCTCCACCAAATCTCCAAAGGGCAAGCTGATGCTTGGAATTTTGTCTCACCCTGAGAACCTGGCCAAGGTTGGACAGCACTTTTCACCAGAAAAATCACTTTCCAGAGGATAAGCAATGGAAACTAATTCAGTCGTTATTTATCCACTGCATAATGACTTGTCGGCTGGGTAGTGTTATCCAATTGCAATGACAATAAAGAACTGAGGTCTGCTGCAGCTAACTTACTTTGTGAAAATGATAGCCTCACAGGACTACCTAAAACACTGGGTGACATCAGGTTAGATGTGCTGTTGGTAACAACTGAGCGTTTTGCTACTGCTCCAGGCTGAAGAACACTAGGAGTCATGGACAAGGTATGAGAACCTCCCAAACCATCTCTTAAACTTCTAAGCATATCACGATATTGCTTTTGCAATGACAAACAAACATTAAGACGTGCAAGAAATCCATCATCATTGGCAAACAAAACATCTTTATTTGCTTTTCTTTTTCCCTTCTGCTTTGGTTGGTGGGTGGTTTGGCTCGATGCAGAGTTGATTTCTTCTTGAACTTTAATCCAGAGTTTGTCTTCCTCTAAAACTGTTGTGCTTGATTTGATATAGTGCCTTGCCGCCAACACAAGTTGATTGGTTATCTAGAAAATCACAATGAAAATATAGCATAATTATTGTGGACAATCACCAAAATTTGCATGTGAAGTTCTCTTGAGAAAATTTTTTTTTTCACATTAATTTATTTTTCATACATGTAGCACAAAATTGTAAGAATTGTTACAACACAACATTTCAACTAAGACAGGGCAGATCATGCAGGGTTTTCAGTTGAACCCATAACCCATAACACCTGCCACTGGTGTTATTTGTAAGTGTTACGCCTTTAAAATTGTCCCCATCAAGTAGATCAGTTTGTCAATCAGTTGCAGTGTTACGGGCTGAAAATTGTGCAGCAAAAGCTGTTTAAAATTCTTATGAGATCCCTGTTACACGATGTATGTGACCACAAGAGTGGAGGATGTAAACTGCAGGCTGCAGGTCATACAGCAGCTGAAACAGCCCAAACCTTTACTTAACTGCTAACATTACATGTACATGTAGTCCTGCCTAAACACTATGCTTTGAGATACCAAAATCTATTAAGACCATTCAAGGCTGTGCTCTAAGGAAAATTTCGGGGAGCCCTTCGGGCTCCCAAGCATTTCAGCTGGGGTGCCGAGCCCTCCAAGTTGGTCGCCCGAATTAATTAATTATTTATTTAATTAATTATCTGAGATCAGCAATGCAGGAAGATCTTCATCCATCTTTGTCTCAACAAAACATCGCTGCTACTGCTCTGGTGATCGTCAAACTCGCTAGTAGTGCAAGAAAAACTCGCAAACCGTCAAATTTTTCACGCCATACTTGAGAAAGACGAGAAAAGAGGCAATGCCACCAATGTTTTCAAGTTTAAAAGTGAAAAAGTAAAGATTGCGGCAATTTTATGTAAAAACGTTTGGGTCTAATACAGGTAAACGTTTTTACTGGTTAGTTGGGTTAAAAATGAATTTTCAAAACGTGAATTCACGTGGAGCTTTTGTGAAAACTGCCGTGAAACAAAAACCACCGCGACCCAAAAGGTATCAATTTTTTTTTGAGCAAGTCATCTTGATTGGACGAAAATCATTGCTACAGGACAGAATTTAAGTATTTTTTTCTTATATTATCAGTAAAATGTTTTAATACTGGAATGCGCTTTTTGTGGATTCGGTCGAAGCGCCAGTCACAGCGTTATTTGTTTAGGGCACGCAATGGTTTGTCACGAACTAAAGACAACGCAGGATTGCTCTGTTTCTAAAACAACAACAAATGACATGATATCTTTCCTTTTTTCTTATTTCGTTATTTCATATACTGGGGAAAAACAACTGTAACCTAAATGTATTTTAGCCAAGCAGGCGCAGCCGCAAAAAATTGTAAAAATATTAAATTTGCATAAACTGTCGCATAAACTGCGATTCCCGGGTTCATACAAAAGTAAATTACACCGCTTCGCCGGCCGCGCTTTACCGCTGTCAGAGCAGAAGTAACAACTCTTTTTTTTAACTATAACCAAGAAATGCCAAACTCCACGTTCCAAATTTAATGCTATTTTTTTTTTGAGAACGAATCGAAATTCGTGCGGCCGCCGGCCGTCACGTGCAAAGTCACAGATTATGTTACATGTGAAATCATGTGGAACGTCCTTTAAACCGACTTTCGTACGAAGAATAAACATTTTCTGAGAGGTTTCGTAAACTATAACCACCAACATATTAAAATTTTTAGCCGCCTTATCTGCTAGAAATACAATAAGCCAGTGTGCCCGGCCGGGCGACCGGGTAGTCTTTCTCACTCGCCCGAAACCAAATGTTAGTCGCCTCAGGCGACCGGGCGCCGTTAGAGCACAGCCTTGACCATTAGGTTTGACCCTTATACAGTAATTGTAAATGGCAGACGACTGCCTTGTCATTGTTTGAAGGCACTATCTTTTTATTACCTTTGAGAACAAAAGTCCAAGGTAGCCATTTCTGGCATAAAATCGTGAGATGGCATCCATTTGACGCACACTTGCCATCAGTCCTGGTAGGGTATTACTGCAGATGTTAACTAAGGAATTTCCCACCATTAACTGATCAAAGTACTTGTGAAGTGATTCTAGGTATTTCACTTTATCCTTCGTTTCATTAAAAGCATCAGTGATACTAAAAAAGAAAATGATTATACAAAAATATAAAGTACTACATTAGAATAAATTATTTCTTGGAACTTACCTGCTTAAAACAGTGAAATACGGTAAATAAAATGAGAATTCTTTCATTTCAGCCCTTGAATTGATTAGAAAAATACATCTTTTACATGAGTTGACTGTACCTCGATCATGGTATTCTTTATTTACCAAACGAAGCAAGCGACTTTAATTTTATGACAATGCACCAGTAACATTCTTTTTTCTTCTTCATTATTTGAAATTCTTTACTATTATATAATTATGTTAATAATTATTATTTTAAAATTCATTATGAAAGCGAGTGGTAAATGAACGAGTCCACCGGCATGGGATGGCCTACTAAGGTCCTAGGATGCTATGAATTTTCAAGGAATACATCAACATCCTTGGAACTGTGTAGGAAGCTTGATTTGTAATCAACCTAAGTTTAAGTTGAAGGAAGGGTTACGTTTTTGCAAATGTTGGCCGTGTAGCACGTACTTTATAATATTTCAACAGAATTAACAATTGTAGCCAAGGGTAATGTGAAGTGCTGTCTTCTACCCATGTAAACGATGTGAGCGAACTTAGCCCTACTAATGGAATTGGGACCAGACAAGGACAGAGAAAAGCTACCATGGCAAATTCAACGCATGTACATGTACATACATGTATACATACATGTAGCTGTGAATTTGACATCTTCATTTCCCACAACCTGCTCCCGTCTGACTTTGTAGCTCATTCTGTGGAGCAGCAGTGATCTACAGTGTGTAGCTAACCCGAAGGTCCTGGGTTCAATTCCCACCCTGGTCAGAGTTTTTCTCTTTCCTTGTGTGGGCCCAATTCCATTAGTATGGCTAATGCTCACATGATTTACATGGGTGAAAAACTGGCCCCAGTTGTTCGAAAGGTGGATAGCGCTATCCACTGAATAAATCACAATCCACTGGATAACTCAATTGGTTTCGCTAGTGTTTATCCACGGGATCTATAGTGATTTATCCAGTGGATAGCGTTGTCCACCTTTTGAACAACTGAGGCCAGCACTTCACATTACCCTACAATAGTTAACTAGTAAGTTTAATTTGATTCACAAATCTATATTGCAATCGCTTCAATCTACAATCAGGAAATATCTGAGCGTATAAAAAGTTTGTATGCCTGTAGTGTTGTGATGTTTCGTTTGTGCAATTTAGTGTATTTTCATTCATTTGACGTTAAATTTTCTTTTGTATCACAATTGCCTTCTTTATTCTTTTGTTATCTGTTCTTTTATAGTTGAACCATTAATAAAGTAACCAAGTTTTCCTGATGTATTTCAACCCACCATAACTACAGTATATGTACCTAGCATCAATAGCCTTCCATCGCTTCAAAACTTTTGACTTGGCTGTAATGAGAACACCAATAACACCCTTACAATCCTTGCTCTTTAACTGATCTGTGACACTTGTAAGAAGTTTTTGTCTACGTTTCCATTTTTCCAGTTCACTGAGAGGGCCATCAAAGGGGTCATTTCTGAAATAAGAAGACGTAAATTTGAAGAGATAAGTAAATGTTATAACATCATAACTGTGCAACCAGATCCAAACATAGCAAAACAATATCTTGCCTTTACAGTATAACTCTTTTAATACAGTAGCCAACTGTTGTCGTGATAACGAAAAACCTAACTTGCTTTAACTTCCAACACACCCATGAATATGCTACGGCAAAACTAGTTCGTCTACAGACCTCGTCGGTTGGTAGCCACAAAATGTTCTCAGTTGGTAGTTGGTTTTTCCTTATCACTATGGTGTTTACAGTGTAGTAATACCTTCTTGGCTTTGACAAACAGAATTATTTTGCTATAAAATAGTGCACATGGTTGAAATTTATTCTTGTTTTAAAATTTTTCAACCCAGTTCAATTTTGATTTTAATTTGTAATTGTCTAATAATTTTATTCATTTATCATCCTGAAACCAAGTAAAAAATCAAAATTGAACTAGCTTGGAAGATTGTGAACCAAAATTTATAAAATTGAATCATAACATATAATCATACAGTACAAAACATCTTTTTTTGCAAAGGTGTTGTTTTCATTGTCAGAAATGTTCAGTTCAGTTCAGTTTATTTAGCCACAATACATTACGACGTACAGCATAAAAAGAAATAAGAAATTATCACATGGCAAGCGAGCCCAGACGAAACCATGAAACTGTCCTGAGACAGTAAACCCCATGAGAGAATTGGCCAGTGTAAGGGTTAAGTGTTGGCTTTTGAGGGTAGGGGAAAACCGGAATACCTGCAGAAAAACCTCTCAGTACAGAGTAGAGAAACAATAAATTCAACCCACATATGACACCGAGTCTGGGAATCGAACTAGGGCCACATTTGTGGGAGGCGCGTGCTCTCACCACTGCGCCATCCCAGCTCCCCACATTAGCTGTTACTTAGACTGAGCACTATGGTGGCTAGATGCATCTTCCGATGTTTCAGAAGAGGAACAGGTCTGGGGTTAAAAAAAAAACACTTGAAACCCTTCAGGTTTCCTAGGCTTATCTGGAATAGGGAATATAAAGACTTTTCATATCCATTATTCTCTACAGGTTTATTTCAAACTGACAAAGTGATCTTCTCCTAATTGGCTTGATAGCTCAATATCGGTTGAGCACTGTACCAGTATTGCAGAAGTCAATTGGCTTTAAGTCCTGTTCAAGATTAATTTTTCAGGCTTTTATTTTGTTACTCCTTAATTGAATTAAACGGGACATAATTTATCATAGTTTTTGTGCAGATGGAGAGGTTGTTAACCCATTAACTCCTGAAATACCCCTCATTGACGACTCTCCTTCCTAGGAATCAATGGGTTAATTAACGTTCAGAAGGAAAGGTCACCTGTTCCAGAGAGGTACAGATCCAGACAGAGGAGGACATGAAACAAATTTGACAGCAGAGTCAATCTAATATTCTTAACACAGGCCCCAATTGTTGGAATGATCCAGCTATCCAATAGATTGAGGGCTATTTCATTTAAAATACACACCCTCTGTTGACAAGATTTTCTGAGGGGGATCTGAAGAGCATTTCTGAGGGGATCCATGTGTCGGCACTCTTTCATCTTTCAAATATTTCTGAAGGGTATTGGAAAAAATCCCCATTCATCTGAGGGCAGAAATAAAATATCAACTTTTTCTGAAGGGGGTAATGTGTCGGCACTTTGATGTTTTACTTCTTAAGGAGTGAAATTGGCACAATCTCGTCAACAGGGGGGGCGGGGGGGGGGGGTAGATTTTAAATGGAATGGCCCTGATCACATCCGTTTTGCCTGGGTTGCTTGAAACTTGGTTCCCATTAACCCCCATTCAATGGCATGACAACCTAAAGATTTAGATACTGCTTTATAGGCAATGGATAATCCTAACCATGTTTCCAAGGAAATTGGCCTTAAATATTTAACTTAAGATGGTTTATTCTAGAGCATTGATATTCACTGGGGAGTGATTTACAGTATCTCATGGGTGATGCTGTCTAAATTTTGAAGAAACTGGGCAAGGCTTACAAATTAAAAAATGGACAAGTTTTCTTTGTTTCTAAAACACTTGTACGATGAAATGATATATGAAATGGATCATATATGAACTACGGATATGAAATCAAGTGAAGCTATGATCCTCGCAGTTATGAACGCAATTTTTGCAATTGCGTAAAGAGGCCTGAAAAATTCAGGACTTTAACAGGGTTTGAACCCGTGACCTGCACCGGCATCGCAAAAATTGCGTTCATAACTGCGAGGATCATAGCTTCACTTGATAAAACACTTGTGTTGGGTAATTTTTTTTTTCAATGACACGCACCTCTCTTCCAATCCATCGGTCAAAAAATTCTCGATAGTGCTTATCCAGTCCAAAACTAAATTTTCGTATTCCTGTAGTATGGAAGGATTGACAGCAGCGGCTCTGTTTTGTTTAAAGTCAGACGTGACTTGTGACTCTGGTTTCTTCAAAATTTGTTGAGGAGTGATGGTGGCGTTTGCATACTCTGCCAAGGTATTTGTGTATTTGTCAAACTGATTCAAAAAGTGCGCAACATCGTCCTCTGAGTAATGCCCCCAGTCTTTCTGTGCATGCAAAATTGGAGAGAATATCTCGGAAAGTAAAGAGCTAAATTGCACCAAAGGATTCTCCTTGATTTCACCACAAAACACCTCTTTCTCCACACACGTTGGGTCGATAACGCGCTCCAAATTAGAACGGATAAAGTACAAGCAAATTGCCTCTCCGTCCATAACTTCCTTGAGCTTTGCACACGAGCTAGCGACACTCATCTTCCTAGGTACAAGACTGTTTGCGTCGGCTTTCGGACAGTAGAAAAACAACTTTGTATGGCCCTCAGGAGCCAAAAAGTCATTGATGTAATCAAGAGTTGACTGTTCCGCCATAAAATCCTCCAGCATCGTTGGGCTGTCATAAGCACCGACATGAAATGTTTCTTGCAGCTTGGTGGCAAACCACCAATGTCTTTCGTCCATTTTCAGCTGTTTATATTTCACTTTTTGACAAACTCAGCTGAATTTCCCTCCATTTTGTTGTCATTTGGTCGCCAAGCACTGGGTTACCATATCCCGGATGTGGGGAACAACAGGGCCTTGGAGGGGCAAAATCTGATCCCCTGGGAAATACGTTGCCGGAAAATCTGCACATAAAAGCATTTCTTGTATCATTTGCTGCAAAATTATCTGTCACATCATGTTTATTTTTAAATAAAACTGACTTTCGACCTTCTTTCGACTTTCTTGCCTTATATTAGTAAGATGTTTAGCATTGCCGGATTTACATGTACGGCAAAAGTCAGTCCGAAACTTGCGTTTTGCCAAAATTAAGAAACTCGTTTGATTTTGGCTAATTTTTTGCCTTTCATCTACTCGTATATCGAGCAAGAAGAGAATTTTCGTGCTTCAATGACAGCAGCCTGCTGTTTACCAGTCATGTATTGAAGTTGACGGAGAAGCTAGATTCCCTCCAATGCTTTAAGGCAACCCGTAATTTCAATAAGCCCAGTGGTCTCGTTTAGGTTTACCCGACACTTTCTCTTTATTTTTCTTTATCTTGTAACCTTGGATTCCTCCCTCTAATGGTTGAGGTGTGACAACAAAAAAACGGGAGCTGGCACCTCAGAAGAAGAGAAAATCCAAACTGGATGTATGTTGACAAATTGCGCCATAGACCATAGTTAATATCATTAGATTGTTATGAAACTCGACAAGTTTCTTTATTTGAAGGTTCTGATCCCTGTTTTGGTCCCGACCCTGCACAAAACACAAAATTTAGTCTGAACTGAAAACAAAAGATTATGTATGGTCACGCTCACTAAATCATTTAACATGACTGAAACCTCGTGTCACTGTTCTTGCTTTTGAAGTCCCAACTGAAGGTTTCACTAACTAGTCCGTCGTTCTATATAAAATCGTGCGTTCGATTGACCCTATACGCGGAGCGATGACTTAAAACGGTATTTCTGGCGTTTTGAAGCAACAAGGATAATAAAGATATGTTTAAAATAGCATTTTAGCAGGTGTTTGACAATTTTAATGTGAATCTCCGTAAAAACGAAGGATTTCTTACTTCCATTCCATGTGTTCCTATTCCTGACTTTCGGTCAATTGAACGCACCCTTAGTATGGTCTAGTATGGTTGAAATTGCCCGCAAACCACATCTGTTAAAAGCACAAATTTATGCCGGTTACAATATGCGTGGCGTTGAATCATTATCATTCGGGTATTTAACTACATAATGGGACAAATACTCCTTTTCTTATTCAGTTTATATTTAGTCTAAGCTATGGTTTTACTACAGCACCAACTGTATGCTTGCAGCTTTGAGCCTAAATTTAGCGACATTAAGGCTTGACGACATTAACATGGACGGCAGGACCTCTGCCAATCAACAGAGCGGATAAAGTGGATAAAGGAAACTGTGTGTTCTCAAACAAAGTATTAGATGCGTTTATCAGTTAAGCCTCAAAGGTCAAAGTTGCACTGGGTTAAAGGTAACAGCATGCGTGAGCCGCAGGATATCCAGGATGTCACTCGAAAGATCGAAAGACCTCTCCCAAGCGAAACCAAACAAAATTGAAGGAAATGATAACAGCGTGTGATCACAAAAAAAAACAGCCCAGCACCGTAGGATGCGCACATCACACAGGTGTCCTTAAAACCGTTCTTTCTTAATGGAGCTATTCAGCTGTCTTAGAAATATGTAAGTTGGATCGATCAGAACCGCAATAATTCACCCACTGAAACGCTCTGATAATAAGTAACTTTTAATCAACCTTTTGCGGCCTCTTTGAAGCTCACGTGGCAAAACTGAGAGAGGTACCTGATTTTTTTTCATCGAATTCAGTCTCTTTCATAGTCAACAGGTTTGGGGAATTGAGACACGACTTTCTTCTCCACCCTATTACAAGCATTTGTTGCTCCCCTTCGAGGAATATTATTTATATACCCGATCTTTACTATATTTACTTTTATTTAACCCAGGTAGCTCAATAAGTTCTTAAGGCAAGTATCTTCCTGTAATTTTGGACTACCTTCAGCACCCGGCCTTTCACTTTTAGCTTTAGTTATTTTCTTTTATATCTGCTCATTTTACTGTGCTGTGAAATTCTTGAAGTAAAGTTAAGTAAAGTAAAAGATAAGTTGACAATAGCATCAATGAAATAAACTGCGGGTCCATTCAGCGTGATATGGTGATAATGCTGATTTTCTCTCTCTCTTTTTTTCTCTCTTTTTTCTTGAGAGAAATTGTTTCCTTCCCGCGACCAATTCGATCATCAAACTTTATCAAAACCGAACTGAGTTGCAAATACAATCAGTTAACCATCTGTTATCTCCAGCTGAAGGATAATGTTCAGTATGGGCACGTTGCCATACAATGACAGCCATTTCTCTTAAAGAAAATAAAGGAAGGAAGCCGTTTGCGTAGATAAGCAAATTGTTATTCAGTCACTCCAACGGAAATGCTTTTTTAGAAAATTCCGCAAGGAGTTTTTTTCTTGTTAACCGTCAAAACCGATGAATCCTAGGTCCTGACAAACCTCGTATCTCTACATTTCAAGGGTTCATATCTCCTTCATTTTCAGTTTTTATATGGAAACTATGTCATGTGCCGTTTTTAAAGTTTCTGCTAGAGGTAAAATAACGGAACCAGGTCGGCAAAACATGATGTTTGCATTTAGGAATTTGGAGGGAGCAATTTGTCTTCTGAGCCCGAGCATTACATAGTTCCCATATCACTTTTCAATGAATGTACATTCATCAAGCGCTGGGTAAGATAAATCAATTCAAGATGAAAGTTACATAAACAAACAGGAAACACTAGGAATCAGGTAAAAAAAAAATGTCCAGAATTTCATCAGATCTCAGTTCCATGCCGATCGATCAACACAGCCAGGTTAAGCTGAGGGTTAGCCTGCTTATACAAACAGGACCTCTTATTATGACTTAATTTAAAGGCATTCATCTTAATTGGTAACAAGTTGGATATTTGACAAGCGAATTATTATCATGTGGCCAGCGTCTTGCTGACTAACTTAATCACTGACACTGCTATCATCACTCATAACAACAAAGGGCGAGAGATTAATTAGCAAGAACGATCAAGACGGCTACACAATATCATCTGAAAAAGTAACTGTGCTATTTTCATGATCATTTCGTAATTCCTCCAAATCCAGTTCGTGTTGTAAATTGCATGGCAACTATCGGTGGGATGGTATGATTTACGAGAAACTTTACAGGAGAATATGAAAAAAAAAATTAACTGCAGGTGCTATCATCCACCAAGTAACATCAAATTTGGCCATTTCACATCGTTGTTAGAAGAGTATGGTAGAAAAACGTGAGACTCAGGTGTGAAGTATACGTACGCAAAGCCGTTGTTTTTTTCTCATTAACCCATTTCTTTTGCTTCATACCGCTGACCTCGACGTCGTCGTCAGTTAACCTTGCTAAGATCTTCCCGTAACGGGGGGGAGGAGGAGGAGGAGGGGGGATTCCTTAGGCATTGAAATCAATGCATTTATTTGCGGGTTACAAACGAAAGGGAGCCATGATTCACCAACTTATCTGTGTCAGGAGTAGTGGGTCAAGAGTAGCGAGGTGCGTTCAATTCCGGTTTTGTCATCCACGAGGCATTTGAAAGTAGTTGCGCATGCATATTTAGGGGAGAATCGTTTTGTACTCTTTTCCAGTATTTATTCGGTAACGAAGGTATCGCACTTTAAGTATTTTGACTGTCACGGTTTTCTTGTTGCTAATAATTTTATTAAAAACGATTACGGAATACATGTGTTGTAACGAATATATCAGTCTTGTGGGACATGAATGAAGGGGGTAGTTTCTAAAGAAACTGTGGTGCTGCGTCGGTGGGGAAGTAGTATACAAAAATTTCGTTTTATCAACGGAGTTGATAAAGTAAATTGGCCACCGTACAGAGATTCTAAAAGCAGACGTTTCGAGCGTTAGCCCGTCGCCATTCACTCTGACGAAGGGCTAACGCTCGAAACGTCAGCTTTTAGAATCTCTGTACGGTGGCCAATTTACATTATCAACTCCGTTGATAAAACCAAATTTTTGTGGGACAGGATTGGCCTTTCTCGCTGGATAGCCAAACAGTATGAACCCCCGGCCAACATGTACAGCCGGACAGTCATGACCCATCCCGGCAGTTTTTAGCCCCGTCCAACAGGACTTGACTTCCCTTGGGGCAAGCCCTGGATCGAGGTTATTTAATTTGAGCCAAAACAAGACGAACAAGATAGCGTCCAAACGCTGGGAAAATCACATGGCATCATTGTGGGATCGTGGGACATCCTGCGGAACTGACACGATTTAATGCCTTCGGCCTCAAACGCAAAAACCCGCTCGCACCCATCGGGAAAGACTCTTCTAGGGTCTTCTCGATCGTCGTTTTTCTTCTCTCACATACATGTTCTCCTCCTCCTTCTCCTCATAGGAAAATAGTTGATAACTGACGTTGAGATATTTAGTTCCTTGAAAATGATAAAACGAATGTAAAAACGCGGACAACTGGAGGGAATGGTTTTTTAAAGGACTTGAAGAGTCTAAACAAATTTAGGAAATTAAGAACGAATAAGACGCGTAAAGCAAATTCTGTCGCAGTTTTCATGCAGTGCCGAGTTGCAAAAAAAAAAATAATAAACCGGATGTTACTAAGTTCCTGAGATTATACGTGGGACATCAAATTTTTCGCGGACTTATGCAGTTATCTATAGAACTCGAGGACAATTGAACGGACAAGCGTAATTGTTTTGACTAGAGTATATTTCGCAACACCGCCCGCGCCCAAAACCGAACCGAGCCTCATCGATGAAAACAAACAGGAAATTACTACCGAAGTGGTCTGACTTGAAAAACTAAAGTAAATTAAGACATATATTTTCCGGAAAAAGCTTATAGTGACAAATTGAAGTCATTGCAAATTTATTTTTTTACAAAGAATGAGTCCTCCAACTGAGAGGTACGTGGGGACAATGATCCTGAGTGTTTGATCACACGACAAACCTTTCCTACTTATAACACTGCAACATGAAAAGTGAGAAGTTACTGCCTCGGCGTCAAAGTAACCGAAATGAAAAAAAGATTACTTAGTTTTGTAAAAACTAGCCGCATAAGGTGAAATGCAGATTTTAAATATTCAGCGCGTTCCAAGCATATTTTCAGGCTTGCCGACTAAAGACAATCATAACCAATTGTCCTTTCTTGTCACAGGAAAAGACCGCAAAACAAACATGGAACTTAATCGCACGCTCTAGATTTTATCAAATAACTTTATATACATCTTGGTTTGTTTTAAGCTTTGAATAGAGGCAGATCAGTACCAGGAAGAGAGACGCCATAAATTGAATTCATCAGGCAAGGTTTGTGGTCTCGCCATGAATATATCATGGATCAATATAGCTTTTCCTTAATATAAAGCAATATCCTTCAGGGATACGTACGGATTACCGTAAAGGAATGTATAAAGTTGACGGAAATGAAGAATGTGAATAAACAAAGCCAACGTTGAGTGGAAACCGTTATATCAGATGAATACTGGAAAATTACTTTAACCAAGAGGATGTTACGTAATGCCCAAGGGGCCTCGATCAATGACAAAAATCTTCACAAAAATAAACAAACAGAAAAAGGTTACCCTTTGGTTGGTTCTGTTTTGAGCATTAATTAAACAGAAATGCAGATCAAAGCTTAGAAAATTTGACTACTGATCTCCTGGCCGTATGAGTTAACACCATTAGACGTCACGAAACCGTTCAGTTAACGCTGAACCTGTTCACAAAACACGTCATATAATTTGCCTTAAAAAACCGGGGGCCAGTGAAACGAGATTAGTGAGTTATGACATCTCTTGCAAATCATTGCAAAAATGACAAGAAATGTAGAATACACATCCAAAGAAAAATTGGCTTGTTTAGTAAAACGCTCAAAGCAAGCAGATTTTCGTTGACTTTCCAGTAGCTTTTAACGCGTTAAGATGATTGCACTCTGAAGTCACTGCTACAAGAAAAAATCTCAAACATTTTAGGCGGATAAAGCGATAACACTCTGATCATCTTATGCCACCGGTATCTGATTAAACGTCTGACGCTGACGAAGAGGCTTCACTGATTAGATTGTAAGCGAATCCTGTCTTCAAGCGTTATAAAAATTAGGCAAAGTGACGAGGAACAGGCTTGTCTATATTTAGACAATCACTTTGCTTCCTCTTCTTTTTCAGATACCACAAATGAAGGAACAAGTTTAAAAGTTTACAACTCGCAACCATGCAAGGCTTTTCATTGAAGGGCTACACAAATGCGTAAAGGGAGTTTTAATTGAAGGCTAATAAGGAGTGGTTTTCTGGAGAATCCTTCGCACTGACTCCTCAGTTTCAATTAAATCGAATCTCCTCAGCTCCTACAGTTCCAAGAATACACTTTCGAAACCTCTCGTTCTGGTTACGAAGGGGCGAAAGATCAGGACCCTTTATGATGCTGATGACATACGTGTAATACACTGGAAAGCCAACGCAGCTTTCTCGTCACCATCTTGACTCTGTTTTGACGACAGCAGATACCTGAATAACTTATCATATCAAACAGAGAAGTTAGTGATCTTTTCATCAATAGGAAACTGAATAGACTCGATTTCTAGAACCTTCCAGCCTGATGTTTATGCCACGAAGCTGAAACCTGGAATCCTGACAACAAAACAATTATCAGAATTTAATTAATCACGGTTGTATTGGTTTTGTGCCGTGGTCCTGCAATACATGCACTGAACCATCTGGTCATACGGACCGCTGTAAAAAAAAACAAAAAACGTTAAGATGAGCGCTAAGAAAAGCCTTAATCTTTCGTAAGAAAACTTGTCTATCAAAAGTTTTGTTAACAAAGATAAGACTGAAGGGATTTTTCCTTGACCAGTAAGGAACGGTTTTTCTGCATGATGAGTTTCAGTGGATCCTTTATCAGCATCAATAAGCTAATGTTCAGAATAAAGCTGGACGGTTTTCTGGCTTTATCGCTCCACTGACAAATAGTGCTTTTCCATTACCGACAACAGCAAGCTCAGTTAGAAGCGATACGGAATTTGTCAGAAGGTACCACAGATATTCAACCAAATACAAACTCACGTAGCAAAGTCAAACAAGAGCCTAGCTTTCATGGTGACATCAAGTCAATACATGCGTCACAATAGAAATCCCCACCAGTCGCTTTTCCAGCTAATTCACCGAAACTATACCCTTTTTGACAACCATCTAAACTTTTTTTCCATTTGTTATGACAAGAGGTTTATCGTTGCGAAGCTGAGCTCAAAGAGAGGTGGCTTACTCAAAGACTGATCTGTTGTCGAAATCCTTAGCTCATTAACCGGCTATAGATAGGCTACGTTTCTCTGTCGAACCTTTGATATTAACCGCTTAATTCCTACAACGCTGGTGGAATCTATTTCAATACTTTAATTATTGAGTTGGTTGATGGTAACTCTTACAAAGAATGCTCTTTGGAAAACAATTGACAAATGCTCGAAATGTCGCAAATTCCTAAGAATACCTCTGCCCTTCCTTTGGAAGTCTGTTTTTGAGATATTCGACAGACCACTCGTTAACCTATAAATAGGAAGCACTTTATTACATTTTTCTAAAAACTTAAGCTGAGTATGAAAAAGCTAGCCACGTTTTAGGTCAAAGGATTTTAAACTTCCGTGACCAGCCTTAATTCAGTGAAATTCCTTCTCCAACAGAGGGGTGTGGAACTCGTAAATGATTCATGAAAAACCACCATATGCCTTCATTTATTTGTTTTCTAACCTAACTGAACCAAAATTCTGTCCATCGTAAACTCTGTAGTAACGTTTCATCTCTTAAACTCGAACAGAAGGTTAATGATAATAGTTTTAACAAAGTGGAACAAGTTAGGGACTGAAAAGAACAATTACAGCTCCATTAGCGAGACTTCAATTAAGCAATTTATCACACACTTAAGTCAATCAGTTGGCGACCTTGAAGACCACACAACGAAACCACTTATATTTCCCTATTAATCATTAGTTGATAAACAAAACAGACGGGCCATCTTACCCTTCTTATTAAGAAACGCATGTCTTTTGAAGCTAAAAATCACGGTCGACTACATTAGAATAGTGACAAGAAAATATTTCGCACCTCACCATTCCGGGCAGATAAGAACAGGTCAACAAAGCTTAGAGCAAGTAACCGCATTCCTGTGTAATAATAATGCAAATCAGACTTATCTGAGTCGTAAAAGTAAATTGGTTGAACCCAAAAACTCGGAAAATAAGTTACTACATAACTGTAAATGTATTCTTAATGTGGAGTGAACCTGAACAGCAGTCAGATGTTGTTTTAAGGTCGTACACTGCCAAGTCAAGTAACACGGGGGTCTGTTGCCGGCAGAAGTTAACAGCGTGAAAAAATTGGCATTACAAACCACGTGTGAGTCATCACGTTATCTTCTTCTTTCATTTGCTGCGCAGAATTCAAGCTTCTTTCGCGAATTTAACCGGCAAAAGTACGGCAAATTGGTTGGACCATCGAGAGATACAACCACAGATACAGTTTAATCGGTGTTGACAATTCCCATTGGTTTGCGTGCTTTATTAGAAATACAACTGTCACTACGGTGTATAAACACCGGGGTCATCTTAAAATTACTGTTATTGTGTCAGCAGTACTGCACTCACTTATTCGCCACACTCTGTTAGTCACAGCAAACGCTTCACCAGTTATCTCAAATTGGGGTTTCGTTCACCCCTTGAGGCAGTCGATGGGCTGCTTTGATTGTGTTTTGAATCGAAAATTGTCCAGTCTCAACTCAACTAGAACATCCATTTGTGGTTGTGCTCAAGTTCTTGCGTTGCTGATAAAGGCAAAACCAATGTGAACACATCCAAAGCACTCTGCTCTTACATGAGAACGAACCGTGCGAACTGAAAACAAAACCTTCACGCGGTGGTATTGCGAAGTAATAATAGCTTCCCCGGCCAATGTTTAGCACCGCGGGACGTTATCGGCTTTCAGTTCATAATCCCACAAGGAAATTAGTTAAATCACCTCCATCGCATGCCAAAAATCTTTTGAAGCTCAAGGCCTCACTTCCACGTTTCCGGATCTACTTTCCCAAATTAGACATCCGTGAAGGAATCTGGAGCAACGCGGAGCGCAGCGTCCGAAATTTCTGCACGAATCCCAACCATCACTGGGCAACACCAGCAGAGCAGAGTGTAAAGTGTAATTGACTGTCAAATTAGGTTGTTTGTAAGTCTCAGCTTGAAATGACTGACATCGGTGTTAAAATTATTTGCAAGTAATACCGCCCACATCATCCGATTCTCATATAGAGGCTATTTAAATGGAACGCCTGTGACGCCACTACGCAAATGACAACTTAAAAACGGCGCAAACCTTTCTCATTGATTTGAACGCGTAACATATGCTAACGAGACGAGTAGGAGCCATGTTGGTTCAGCGAATCGGGCTTGGTTTTATTTTCGTGCATGTTGTATATCTTTCTGCCTTTCCTGTCCTCCGTGAAGATGAAAAGAAAACCTCTGGCACCCTCAAAGATTGCTCCGAGGACGAGACAAATATCTTTAGCAAGTCTGAGGCACCGGAGCCATGGGAAGTGAACCAAGACTTGATCAACCATCAAGGTGTGCACCGCTTCGGTGTCGTCTATTCAGGCAGTGTGTTTATATCTCAGTGCTTTGCAATAGACCCTTTGATTTGCCGCTTGTCGCCAACTATCATTAATCGCAATAGTAAATCGCTCGCAGACCGTGTCAAAGACTACGATGCGACTTGCGCGAACAACTCGACGGCTGTAAAAAAAAAAAAAAAAGAGCGCGAACCGTATCAGTTGTAATCTGGGCTTTCCCTTCAGATTAATTAATTCGTAACCTGTATCCAATGGACATCTTTTTTAGGTGAAGTGTCGTTTGATGGCGGGGCGCTTTTCCAAGGAGACATCGTCTTAGACTTGAGAACACGCCTTCTCATACGAGGAGGTCGTGCCCGAATAACGAGGGCAGTAAAGAAATTAGCGACATCTCGATGGCCCAATGGCGAGATTCCTTATGTTGTCGACAGAGACTTAGGTAAGCTGATCTGATTCACCTTTCAGGAGGCAATGAGCTGTAGAACCATTGCTAAAACTTCCCCAGACCTGGAGATTTTGGGCAGGAGGAAAATGTTCACCAGCGCGATAGTTTGGACCGAAACAACGATCTGACTAAACTGTGGCAAAGCCTGAAGACAATTTGCCATGTTACCAGGATTTTAGTTCTAAGGAATCGTTTTAGTTCACCTGGCAAATAAACCTCAAGCCCTGAAGCGAATGGGGTGGGAATTGAAGCTATATTTTACTACACTCCAAGACTTGACTGCACTACATCGACCCACGCGACAATTTATGTACAAAAGACTTATGGGAATGTGTTACCCGAGCTGCGAGCTTTTTCGATTCATAAAAGTTGTGGTTAAACTTGTTGCCTTCAAACTCTTCATCTTACTGAAGCCAAATTTCTCAAGGACAGAAGCAATGCCTTTAGTCCAGAAATAAGCCTCAAAGTGTTCTCATTTTGAGATTCGAGAGATTCGGAAGACATTTCTTTGTAAATATGTGTAGTGGATATATGTGGCTTGAGCAATTATCATCCGACGTAATGCAGTCATTAGGATGTCGAAGAAGAGGGGGTTAGAGTTTAAACAATGCCATGTCATTGTGTTGCTTAATGTTCAATGAGGTTTGTGCTGACAATGAATATTTTAAGCCCTAAAGAGTCGATGCAGATGACTGCTAAGCCCAGGACATTGCACACAGTTTCCCAATTCATGGAGTGTGTGTATGCATGAAGGCGGAGCCAAGGCGAACTGTAATTGATGCTGTGTTCTTTTCTATCAACAATGCATTCATTGCCGTCAATTTTAATTTAATTACGATACAAAACTTTCCTATACAAAACGTTGTAACTTTTTGTTATTCCTTGGTTCATTGCAGCTACAAAAACCAAGAAGGAAATAAGGAAAGCCTTGAGACACTGGAAGAGGAAAACGTGTCTAAATTTCCGGCATAAGAGAGACGGGGATGTAGATTACATTCGGTTTGTTGACGAACTTGGGTAAGGATTATTAGTGCATCTTACTTTGACTGAAATATTCATGATTTTTCGGCTGCTTTCAGATTCGTAAAACACTCTCATACGCAAGGAGCTATGCGTTACCAATATATAGAATGGAGGGCTACCTTGAGAGACGAGAGTTCGGTAAAACGATTTTAGCAACATTGAACTTGTTTTGTTTAAGTTGTCTTTGAAAGTTTGTCAACGCACCGACCCACTCACAAAACAGATTATCAAGTAGCGGATCACACAAAAAGCAAAAAATTTCTTTTTCAATGGTCTTAGCACTCTAATTTGTGAAGTCATTAACGCTTCTTCTTAATGACAAGAGGAGAACGGAGAGAGGCCGGAAATTCGTTGACATTTTTATGGTTAATTAAGTCATTCAAATGCGGTTAGCAATAAGCACGGTAACTGGCAAACTGATGCATGCACCGGAAAAGTATTGATTAGAGTGTTATTTTAGTTTTGCTTCTCTCTTTCAAAGCAAACAGAACAAAGAAAACATGAATAGAACCTTACAATGGCTCAACATCACAAGCGACAGCAAACTAAAGAATTGGTTTGATTAATTGGCGAGGCGATAAAACCTAATTTGAATGGCGGACGACCGTGATTTGCTGAAAGGCTGTGGAATTAACTACAAATAAACATTTGACAGTTTTTCTATTGTTTACAAATGTCAATAATAATGAAAGTTTTTATCGAGACTGAAAATTACCTCGTTACTGCCGACCAAAGAAATGTAATAGGTTTCCGTTCGTTTTGAAGAATATAACTACCTGCTTAAGTCCTATTGGCAAGGTTGTTTACTGCTTGCTCAGTGGAGCTTATGGTGTTCTGAAGATGAGGTTGTTTTTTAGTAAAAACGTTATGGTAAAGCCTTACTGATCAACATTTCGGTGACAGACTGCAAACCATATGCCACGGTTATTAACAATGAGCACGGAATGAAAGCAATTTTCTAAGAAATGGAATTCTGTGTATTAGCCGCTCGGGTGCCATCACAATCGTTTTCGGTCGCCGTCGGCTCTTGCATGACCATAAAATGCTACCAATTTCCTTTTTCTTCCGCGTTCTTCCACCAATAAAACCATAAAACTTCTTTTTATGTACCTCCAAAATGCCGACCGTGGATTGTAAAAACATTCAACCTCTTGAATGAACATCTTACTAGCCATGTCATTGCTTGGCAAACAATTTGGTTTCCAACTTCCTTACCAGCTAAACGGAACCAATCGTTGATCTTGAAATACGTTTGTGGTGGACACATGTCTGGCGGCCTCAACGTGTGATTGTCACATTTCAGTATGGACTGGCACCAGCTTTCGTCAATTATTTCCTTTGTCGAGAAACTAGTTTCCTCGCACAATTGATGGTTAACTGCGTGTGGAAAACATTTTGATTGTAACTTAGTCGTTGTACAATATGACTTGAAAAAGTAGAATTCTTGAGCTTAATTCATGACGACTGCAGTTTTAGAAGTGCTTAAAAATGTATGAGTGTTTTACCCATATCAAGCAGTAACCACGATGTGCTTTGTTAACCTCATAAACCAAGACTTGCTTCAACAAGTGACATAAATTAAGTGATAAACAACAACCCAAATATTCTCATACTCGGCCAAAACACTTACATGTATCCTTTTATTTCACTGAATTAATCCTGCTCGAAGCCCAAAATCGACCAGGAAATTCATTTCGGCGAAAAGTCATTGTTGACAACTGAAGGTTCTTATATTTTCTTGAAAGTGATAAATTAAGTAGCTGCCACAAAGACCGTCCGGCAGCATGATTGAGAATGCTGCAAAACAATGAATGACTAAACAATACCCCTGCACCCAGCACATGCGTTTTACAGTTTCGAAAATTTCATCGCGTCCTTTGCGAAACAACAGAAATCAACGAGATATCAACATCATAAGGAATACAGACAACGGGCGGCACATATTAGGAGCTACCCGCATTTTTTTTTTCTCTTTTCACTCTTTGATGGTGACTTACATTCACCCTGACGGTGTTCAAACCAGTTTTAGTTCTTGGAAAAAATTGACACCGTAAAAGTTAGAAAAATTGTGAAATGATTCGAAAGAAATGTCCGCAAGCAGTCATCGTTGCTGAAGCACAATGGCGTTTGGACGCAGTGTTTTGAAACTACCCTCGGTATTGATTTAATGATTACGTGAGATAGTTTTCGACATATACTCAAATGAGCAGGTGCCGCCTTGTTTAGCCTTGGTCAAAAGCTTCTCGACATATGCTCGGACATATTGGCAGTCTAATTTATTTTACCCATTTATCTGCCTTACCTAAGGCCTAAACCTTCAAGGATTATCTTAGAAAATAACATTCTTATTATTTGATGTAGCCAGTTGTTTGTGTTTAGTTAAAAATCACACTATTATGACGCTAGCATAGAAAAAAAAAAACTGAACCACCTGGCCTCTCTAGTATTGTGGCCTCAAATGACAGCGGACAGCACGACACTGTCAAACAAGGAGTTGCGTTTGCGAAGTAGTTCGTAAACAAGTGAAGTCGATAAAAAAAAAGGACGCTGAAAAATCTATGAGCAGCCAGCCTTGTTTACTTGCGAAAAAACCGCTATCAAAAGCGCTCTTCAATAAAGCTAACTTTATTGTCGGTCAGTATAACAGTGAATAACAGTGGATCCACTAATTCAACGTCCTCAATGAACAACAGATCATTAGATCAGTTTAGCAAGCACAAATGTCACTTTGGTTGTTACAGCTGCAGAGCTCTTCATGGTCATCAGGCGGTTCTCTGCTATTCCATAAACCGTGTAGAAGCCTTGAGGCATTACTAAAATGACGATCCATTTTCGCGAGGAGTGAAAAAGGACGGTACTCTGTGAATAAAAATACTGTCGCCGGTAATTTTTCTTCCACGGCAGGCTTCAGAGAGTTTATTACTTGGTTTAAAAAATATGTTATCGGAAAGCGGCTTGAGCCAGAGCACCGACGGTGAACGACATTTTTCGCAGCGATGTTTATTATTATTATTATTATTATTATTAGAGCGGTTTTCAATTGAGTGTCGAAAGTAATTAGCGAATTACTTTGGTTTATGATTACTTCACTCAGTGATTGGTTCAAAGTTCTCGCGCCACTTTTTCAACCAATCAGAAGTGAAACCAAAACCAATCGTGGCTCGCGCGTGCCCATTTTCCCGCTCTTTGTGTCGGCTACGTGTAATTACTTTGAGTTTTGATTGGTTTACTGGATTGTGTCCGTCCATTTTGATTGGCCAAAGTAATTACTTTGGTTTTGGTTTGGTTTATTATTATTATTATTTTCACCTTCACAGGCTGATCTTTGCCGATATAAAAAAACTGAGGAAACGGGTCATAACCTTTGACCAAGGGTTCCGACCCATACGATCTCTTCTCCTTAAATTATGTACCAAGCACCTTTCTCAGAATCCTTGCTGTTCCTAATAGTGCAGTCTTTTGTAGGAATGCTGTTTGGAGTGTGATGCCAAGTTTCCCAATCAAGTCACATAACTTTCTTGTTACTCCACTTAATTAGGGCGTCTCTCTCTTCAGGTCTTTGTATTTTTCAACCTTTTCATCCTCTTTTTTACTGAGTCTTGAATCTCCGGGGATGGCGATGTCAACAATAAAGCAGTTCTTCTCTTCTTTATTGATGATTACCATGTCAGGCCTTCTATCTTTAATAACATGGTCACATTGGATACAGATTATTATTATTATTATTATTATTATTATTATTATTATTTGTATTAGAGCGGTTTTCAATTGAGTGTCGAAAGTAATTAGATAATTACTTTGGTTTATGATTACTTCACTCAGTGATTGGTTCAAAGTTCTCGCGCCATTTTTTCAACCAATCAGAAGTGAAACCAAAGTCAATCGTGGCTCACGCGTGCACATTTTCCCGCGCTTTGTGTCGGCTACGTGTAATTACTTCGAGTTTTGATTGGTTTAGTGGATTGTCTCCGTCCTTTTTGATTGGCCAAAGTAATTACTTTGGTTTTGGTTTTACGACACTCAATTGAAACTCGCTCTAACTTGAATGTGATTATGATTCCTCATCTGTTTCCTTTTCATCTTCTTGGGCCAAATACGGTACATCGTAAGACATCATAATACAATGACATTTTCTTCGAGTTAAGACAAACCTCAACTACGATAACGAGGATTTCAGTATAAACCGAAAGAAAATAATGGGGGATGATTGTTTAAAATAGGGTCAAAACAGCCTCTGAAGGCAGGGAAGAAATGTTAAACTTGAAATAAAAAACCTCAACTCCTCGCACAACCCTTTGTCTCTCACTGGACGTTATGGATAAAAAAGGAATCCCGGCCGTCGATGATCCAATTTTTCAGTGTGTCCTGGATTGCCTTATTCTTATTCTCGGTACCAAGCAGAACTTTCGTGTTGTCATTCAGTCTAGGAAGGAAGGAAGGAAGGAAAATACGAATAGGAATAGAAATAGGAATGAAAATCCTTTTCAGTTCTGCAAAGATGTGATTTAATTTATCGTGTGCTCAAGTTTTCTGATGATAACAACGCTGGGTTAGCTATGCCTGGAATAGGAAGTAACAAGAATGGGTATATTTATTCAGTCGTCCAGTTGGTCGTGTATTATTGCTAAGTGGTATCTTTCATCCCATGAAATCCATCCACGTGGTGGCTTTGATAATGGGACTGAGCCTACATAAGGACAGAAAAACTCTGACCGAGGTGGGAATCCAAACCAAGATCTCCGGTCTAGAACACCGTTGCTCTACCGACTGAGCTTCTTTGCCAGATGACGGCAAGGCGTGGGTACTTATTCGAGATGTCATTTCACTACAATGAAAGTGTGCAAGTAACGAGAAGGGGTACGTTATTCAAACGTTGGCTGTGAAGCCCTTTTTTTGCAATAGATCAAATCGGCTAACTCAATGATGTACTCAATTGAAACCCTTAGGGACTAAAACATTTTGTTCCAGGTATTTCCATGTCACTCATGTCATTTAAATGTGAATGCCACATTATAATAGAATGTAAATACAATACACAAAGTATCTTAACCTCGGGATATTTGAATAGGGTAGAACATTGAGACATCTCCTAGATTGTAATTTTAACTTCTATCTTCATGTAATCCATCCGAGAGTTCACCTTGTTCATTGCCGTGAAATGACGTCTTAGATACACGAGGCCGTCTAATGTAATAGCCCAGTCGGTAGAGAAACAGTGGAGAACGAAAATGAATCGTGGATTCAATGATTCCGACCCTGTTCAGAGTTCCTCTCCGTTCTTCTGTTGGTCCACTTCCTTTAGTAGGACTAACACAGATGGATTACATGGGCATAAAGATAGTAGTTATGGTTACTGCCTCCATTAGACACGCGTGTATATAGGTTGTATTGACATTACGTGATCGACGCCATGTTGGTGAACAAAAAAAAAACGCTCATTCACCTTACAAGAAGGGGTTTCTCTTCACTAACTATAACATTCACTGATTAGCCGGTAGCCGGGGGGACATTGTGTGTGTAGATGGTGAGTTAAGGGAAAATCATAGCCCAAAAGTCTCATTACCACCTTTTGTTCGTCCATCAACAATTGTACAATGCTGCATTGTTATCTGTCCCTCTAGACATTGGGTGCAAACCACCTATTGTACAAGGCTTGAAAAAGTTTAAGGTTTTAAAATCAACACGATATTTAAAAATGTCGAGTTGATTTTAAAGCGAAAGATCAGTCAATTAAGGCATGCCAGTTATGTTGATCTTTTCAGCTGGTTTCATTCATTGTTCACAGGGCTAAACATTTCCTCATTAAATCTCACTGCCAGTGGCTGCGAGTATGTCACCATTACGAATTTTTAGACCTAGGAGTGTCAGGGGACGAGATTGTCACCTAACCTAGTTGATCACAAATTGTTTCTTCCCACAAGTCCCTTGTGGCTCATTAGTGCCTTTTCCAAAGTATAAATCTCGGCTCCTGTTGGTGGCAATCGGATCTTTTCCCCTTGGTAAACTCGCGTCGTTTCTTAATATTTAACCAGTTTATTTGCTTTTCAGATGTTGGTCGTACGTCGGCCGAGCAGGAGGGGAACAGAAGGTGTCAATTGGTCCTGGCTGTGAATATATGGGCACCATTATTCATGAGATTGGTCATGCCGTGGGATTTTGGCACGAACAAAGCAGACAAGATCGTGATCAATACATTCGCATTCAAAAAGAAAACATTCAAACCAATGCTATGGACCAATTTAGTAAGAAACCCATGTCTTTTAACTTTCCTATGATTGATTAACGTTCATTCTGTGTGTATGATAAAACGTAATGATTGTTAAGAATCGTGAAAAAGGAAAAAAAATCATACAAGACCATGCAATGAGATCTCATCTCATAATTCGTCAAATATTTTAACTCCTGGTTTATATGGTGGATTTTATTCATTTATGAGATCTTTCCTTCTTTAACCTTTTTTGACAATCTTGAGAAAATGACACTGATTCTCTTCACACGCTACTCCTAAAGGTGAAGATATGTTTCGTTGCCGCAGTGTCCAGCTGAGACGATTATTATAGAGATATTATGATAACCTGCAAGGAAAAGTAGGGGACTTGATGTGTTTTTTAGGTTTAATGTCTCAGTTTTCTATTGCGTGGGAAAATTGAGAAAAATAAAAAAATTATCTTCTTGGTTTTTAATTTTCGAGGAAGAACGAGAAGGACTCTGCTAAAAGGGTTCCAAATGGTTTTAAACGGATGAAATTTAAAATTAAAACTCTCAAGAGACAATAGCACCCTCGAGGATGTAACGGTAACGTCCATGGTTAATTAATTCTCTTTAATTTAGATAAGATGCCAAGAAAAGTTATGGATTCTATGAACTACGAGTATGACTACTTCTCTATCATGCATTACGGTACGAAGTTCTTCAGCAAAAACGGCAAAGCCACCATAAAAATTCGGAAGAGAGGGCGAAGAATTGGTGCTGAGATTGGTCAACGAAATGGACTGTCCTGGATCGATATAGCACAAGTAAATGCTATGTACAACTGCAATAAAATCCCTTCCGAGGAATCAAGTAAGTTGAATTCGACACCATGATACTTTCCTTTGGTAGAAAGCGGGGGAGGCTTATAATAAAATTGAAAGAAATAATAATAGTAATGACACACCACTTTTCAGTATTTAAGACATGTTTTGGCATTTTTGAATGCAATCGTCAGGAACATGCCGATACATGTCTTGCTCTAGACCTGCAGTCATAAAAATTATTTACAATTCAATTAAATTCTGCACACGTTTAAATGATCACAAAATTTTATGAGAAAGGAATTTTGATCATAACTGCACGAGCACTGATTTTACCAGCGCTGGCCGTTCGAAGTGCCATCATACAACAAACAAATAATGGTTACACCAAAATATAAGTTCATTAATTGAGCCGTAAGTTTGCATCGTCAGTTGGTCTTTTTTTCATCCACATTGCATTTTCATCCCTTACTCCAGCTGTGATCCTTAGCACACGGTAATATAAGACACCTTGAACCCTCAATTTTACCGTCAATGTTTTTATTTGTTACGAAATTTCTGTCAGTTATGTAAATACGATGTATTGTTGCATTCTTTTTGTACCTAAAGACGAAATAAGCTTATTTGGTGCATGAAGGTAAAGTAAGTTTTTGGCATAACAACTTTCTCGTTTAACTAAGAAATGTTACGTGCTTCATGCTGTTGTTTGCGAATGGGGTTAAGACAATTATTGCAGTGTTGATTTGGTCGTACGTCAACACAACTAAAAAATATTTTGTCGTGTACCATCTTTTACAGAAACTTGTTTCAACAGTTCGTCTGGAGACGGGCGAGATTATAGAGGAACATTAAATTATACAGAAACGGGTGTAACCTGTCAACCATGGAATGAAAGGTGGCCCCATGATCACGAGGAAGGAAAATTGCGTCACCCTGGAAGAGTGGGGCTAGGAAAACACAATTATTGTCGAAATCCTCGTGGGAAACGCGCACGGCCTTGGTGCTACACGACATTGAAAAGGCCCGAGTGGCAATATTGTGATATTGTGTTATGTAATCAAAGAAGAAGACACTACGATGACGATGACGATGCAGAGGAAGACACTTGAACTGAAACAAAATGTTTCGACGCCTGCATAAATTGCTGGGTGAGTGTTTGAGGGCCTCGGACGTGCTCCCACAGCGTACTACGGCTCTTTCTCAGGGTATCATCTCCCGACGCTCGCTGATAACAGTACATTTGCGAGAATGTGAGAGGTCGCTTGAAAAAGGCGCATGACACGGAAAGAGAAACACAAAGGAGCCAACAATTGACGGTAGTTCTATCACGGGAAACTTATCAACTATTGAATTATCCTTGGTATTTACAAGACTCGATTTTACAGGAAAGAAAATGCAATCTGTTCAATTTGAAGCGACAAAGCTATATTTATCAACAATGTTTTCAAGAACAAGCGACATGTATGGTAGCCTGCGTAGCAAGCGTTCCTGTGCGTTTTTAGGGAAAGGAAATCCCAGAAATCTATGGAGATCGGCGAGCGAACGAGTTTTGGCCGCGCGAAAAATGGGATCTCCATAGATTTCTGGGTTTTCCTTTCCCTAAAAACGCACAAGAACGCTTGCTACGCAGGCTACATGTATGGAGGAACCTGTTTTTAAAAGCAGCGGTATAAGTTTTTGTATTTCGTCCCTAGTTTCACTTTAGCGTTTTAGAGGCAGGGAATGACGTGATGTTAAGGATTCCTCGGTTTCCGGGTATTCAAACAGGAAATTTAATAATATTAGAGTCATATAAAATCTTTTCATTTAAAATTTCAGCTGATATTGAAATTCACTCCAGGTTTCTATGGTGAACCGCCTCTCCTATTGGGTGCCACATGTCGCTAGGCGTGGCAAGAGAAAAAAACCGCACCATTTAAATTATTTCTTAGAGCAATCGGTGGCTTTTTACCCTTTGGAGTCTCTCAGTGGATCAAAACTACCTTTGGTGAGAACCAAAAGCTCAAGGCGTTGAGTACCTTGTGATGTTTGACACAGCGCTGGGCAGAATTAAAGAAATTTAAGCACCACGTACGTTAGCAACAAATGATATCAATACTCGGTTGTTAAGGGCTGATCCTGCAAGTTTCGTTTGCTGTTTTTAGTTGGCAGGACAGGTGAAAAATTCTCCGAAAGCAACAAACACAATTGCCATGTGTTTGTTTGTTCTATTAAGGAAAGCCGATCAAGAATCTCTTCTCTACTATTAGCTCTAACCACGATGCTTAATCTCCCTATTGACTCATTTCCGTTAAGCTGATTGATTTCCGTAAAATCCCAGCGGACTCTTACTGTGAGTGTTTTTTTAGCTTACTTTTATATAATTATAGCATGCAAGACGCCTCCCACCATAGTTAATTGAGGGCAATGGTTATGAAACGCGACAAATTTCTTTGTTGTAGGTTTTTGTTCTCTTTTTTGGCCTTGACCGTGCACAAAACATAATAGTTGTTTACTCCGTACTGAGGAACTAACCAACAGAAACGTGTTGGTTACGTAATTCATGCATAGTGTGTGTGCGCAAAACAAAAGTTTGTGCACGGTCGTGGACTTTCCAACCTAAATCTTGGCATCTTTGTTTGCTCCTTTGATGTTTGTCGAGCTTCCAAACCCGTTCCCTCTATTAACTATGCTCCCACGGAAAAGTCCACAAGATTAAAATTTCCTCACTCAATATTAAGTTAGTTCTGATTAATTATTTCCTCAAAATCACGCGTTTACTATTGGGCATGTTGCTCAGTAGAATCTCTACTTTGAGAAAAGAGCTCTGTTTTTCTCTTTGTAGTACACACCGCGCGAGAAGGGGCAAATGAAAGATCGTTTCAAGTAACCTTAGCCTTCTATACCCTCTAAAATCTGTGCAATATAGTTTAGAGGAAATTACACTCCTCCTCTGTTTCGAAGTATGTTTTGTTCACTTTTAGTTCAGTTTGAACAAGATGTGAAATTTGTCGAACTCGAGTTCAAAGCCTTGTGATCAAGGACATCAAGATACATGAATTCACTGACTCCATCAGGGGCTATTTGTGTGTTTGTGTTTCTTTGTCCTTTGGTTTAAAGTGACCCCATAGCCTGCCTCGTGCTACGACCACTATTGTTTCGAAATTTGTTGTTTTTTTAACCAATTTGTAGCTGTGGGTGCGATATTGTATATCAGTTTTTGTTGTGCAAAACTGGCGGAAGGTTCCGACTGAGGGATTTTGGTAAGAATCACGTACTCCGCAATGAACATGCCGTTAAGGCTCTTACTGTGACACAGTGGCTGTTCATAGGAAGCCCAGTTCTTTTAAAAGTTGTTATTTTGGACAATTTCAATGGCACTCTAACAACAGAAAATTCCTAGAAACTACCGTGAAATCGTACTTAATGGTCGCAGTTGGTGGTTTTTAGTCTTAAAATAGAATTTGACCATAAAGGTTTTATTATCAATTTGCTAATTACTACCAAGGAAGGAATTGGAATTTTTTTAACTGGAGAAACGTCTTTCTTGGCTTGAATTCACACAAAGGAGTGCCACAATCTCACTACGACAAATGAAAGTTTCTTGCGAAAATGCCAAAATGCTCGGCTGCTTTACTGGATAAATACAACGGTATCAGTTAAAGTTTGAGTAATTTCTTTACATCAATGTCTCGTGGACCATTTCATTTGATTTTTCTTTAAAATTGGCCATATTTTATCAATCTATAACTATAACACCATCCTTCGCCGACAGATGAAGTTTGTGGTGCATATATTTGTACCAAAATTCCATATCATAGTTTCAGGCGGTGAAACTTCCTGAATTCACCAAAATACAATCATTTTTATCTTAAAGACCTCCACAACATACCAAGATTCCACTGAATTTCTATAAAATGTTCGATCTATTTTATCGATATCATGATACAGTTGTCACCCTCTCTGGAGATCTTGCACATTGCATCGAGATCGTTCGGCGGCAGCATATCAACACCAGACCAGATCAAAGTCGTATTTACAAGTGTCCGGTCACATCTATGTGTAGAATTAAGATCTTAGAAGGTCTTCAAGAAGAAGGATATAGGGATTTTAACTGCATGAAATCACCGTAAATGAATAATTCTTCGTCCATATTCTGAGTTCTTCAGTTGTGTACAAAAAATGGGAGAAACGTTCTCTCGGTATGTCTATCTAGAAAATCGTTTAGTTTATTGTATAAATCAAGA
>NC_090888.1:69290273-69295273 GCF_036669925.1 Montipora capricornis | reverse complement strand
GCAGAGCTAATGCCTGATAACCTTTGATAATGTAAATCCCATTCACACCATGCAAGGACTCTTTATCTCCCATTCCCAGTAACAGAATCCCAGTTCCCAGTGATATAATCTCATTTTCAATGAAAGAAATTGTTCTCAATACGATGCAAAACTTGAGGATTTAGCTTGTTATCGCTTGTCACTCGTCATTTCGTTTATCCAATCAAATAAAAGATGTATTTATTACTTCATTTACAACCTTCATTCAAATACCGCCACTTCGCCCATGTTAGAGATGAGACTATATTTCTTCAAAAACCAAATTGTTTGTCTTTGCTTCTAAGGTAATTCAAATAATTTGCTGACTTGTCCTAGTAACTGAGTTTAGTTCAGTTCCTCATCTAAATCCTGCGAAAGAAGAATAAAGCAAAAATATGGAACGATTTTCGCATTCTAAGCTTATTTTTGACAACTGGTCGCACCAAGATGATTCCCAGGCCCTATCCTTTTTTCATTTCCTCTTAAATTAACAATTTGATGGGTTCTTTGTGAACGAGACGACTTCCTTGTCAACTTGCCTAATTAAGCTCTCTCTTATTTGACAGTAACCATTACCTAAAGATTAACAAATTGTATCAATCGATGAAAACTTTGGCCAGGTGGACCATTTACGACCAAATCAGTCACAATCGACCAAAATGACTTGAATGCCTTATCCTGTTGTCATTTCCTCCTTAATGAACACGTTGATGAGCTCTTTGTGTATAGGTCTACTTTTGGGGCAACTTGCCTTCTTAAACTATAGATCATTTTTTCTTCTATTCGGTAAAAAACCTTATGCAGGTACTCTCGGATAAAGCCATTTCGGCGCGGTGAACATTTCAAAGCCTTTCACTAGGTAGTACTTAACAGAAAAGAGGAGGAATTGCTCGTATTTAAAGGTAAGTATTATGCTTGAGATGGATACTAATCCTTTAATTGACTAAGAGTATTTTTTCGATGATGAATTCGGCACACTGGCTTGGCAACTCTCCGAAATCCTAAAAGATTGGACCCTTTTCTACTAAAGCACAGTAGATTGTTGTTAGCTTAGCCGTTAAACTAGGTGTAGAAGGGAAATGTCCTGTACACTGTTAAGACTAAAATGCTGTAACATTCAGACGCTTAAGTTCACTCAAGGCAAAACACTCCCTCCCTAACACAATCTCCTGCTATTTTTTCTCATCCCCCGGCCATAAAGTTTATCTACCTATAGATGCCTATTGGGCTCCTTTGACTGTTGGTGATTTACCAAAGTGACGAAAATGCAATGAAGTCTGCGATGAGGAGTTCGAGCGCAAATCCCAGAAGAATTTTCAAAGCAACCCTTAACTCGTGGGATCAGCGCGAGATAAAACAAATAAAGTTTTCGCCCTTGTGAAGACTCCAGGGTTCTGCAAGCACTAAAAGGTGCTGTTGACAGAGCTTCGATTTGAACATGAATCAAGTCCTGCTCTTAAACGGGTTATCAAAAAGGAAATATTAATGCTAGTTTATCATCTAACTTTCTCGAGAACTCGGCTCAAAATTTTATAATTTGTTGGAATTTTGTTGTCAGTTCACTTTAATTTACAAAATGAAACATTTGCACAGAATTATTTTGATTACTAGCAGTAGCGGTGATCTTTGAACAAAGTTAATCTGTAATAGTTGAATGCTTTTATTTTCTCAAGAAGCCCCCAAAATCTTATGAGTAACGTAGTAATAAATGATTCGGCGAACAATCCTTATCCCCGATACATTTGTTTTTAGAATAGATCTAACTCTTGGCAGAAGTCATAACGAGGAAGCCTTCTACAAAATTCTTAGTACAGCACAGAAATGTTACTAGATTATAAGCCGTGATTTTCTTTTGAAGGTATATAAGGTTGCAAATGATCAGTAAGTTCTCTTGCACCATTTATCATGTTAAATAAAGTTCTGATTCGATCCCTTCACAAAACGTCGATTTTCATCTTTTAATGGGTGCAAATTATGTTCCCACACTGCCACCACGACCACGTTAAAATAAAACTACAACGGTGTACATTCTTTGCACTAAACAACAAAATTGTTTGTCTTCGCGCTTAATTCACTGACGAGTCTTCGTAACGCAATTTCTTACAATTCCTCATTTAAAGCCTGTAAAAAAAGAATAAAGCAAAAATGTGGAAATCCCATGCTTAATTTTATTTTCACATGTGGTCGTCATATACAACTGGTCGTAATAAAATAATTCCCAGGCCTTATTCTCTCTCCATTTCCTCTTAAATTTAAACAATTTTTTGGGTTCTTTGTGCATGAGACAACTTTCATGTCAGCTTGCCTAATTAAGCTTTCGATATTTTTTCATATTCGATACAAAAACGTTCTCTTTTTCACTTTTGGATAAAGTTCTTTTAGCGGTTTTTAAGCGGTAATTCAGTCAAAGGGGAACAGATATTTTCAGAAAACATGATAGCCATCTCCTATTTGATGGTAAGCGATGATAACTCAGTTGGCAGCCATCCGCAACGTTACAAGGTCATTGGACCCTTTGCTGCTAAACAAAGTCGACTAAAATGATTGGCATGCCTTATCCCGTCGCCATTTCCTCGTGAATTAACACGCTGACGATGTCTTTGTGAATAGGCCTACTTTCATTCAACTGGGCAACCCTAAAACCCAGAATCCGGAATCCGGAATCACAGTACAATACAGAGAGTAAACACTATCCTAAACATTCATAAAAGCTAATCTTAGGCCTAATTAGGCCTAAAAACGTTTGTTTAGGCCTAATTAGGCCTAAGGTTAGCTTTTATGAATGTTTAGGATAGTGTTTACTCTCTGTATTGTACTGTGATTCCGGATTCCGGATTCCAGGTTTTAGGGTTGCTCCAATTCAACTTCGTTAAATTATTGATTTCTCTCCTTTCCGGTAAAAATTATGCATGTGCTCTTGGATGAAGCTGTTTTCAAGATTGCATTTCGTCTTGGTAAATATTTCAACGACTTGCACCGTAAGTAGTACTTAACCTGAGAAGTTGAATTGCTCGTATTTGAAGTAAGTATTAAGTTTGAGAAGGATATTATTTCTCCCTTACAAAAAACTCTTTTTCTATGATGAATTCGGTACACGTGGTAACTCTCCGAAATCCTAAAAGGTTGGACTCTTTTCTATTAAAGCATAGTAAATTGTTGTTAGCTTGGCAAATAATCTAGGTGAAGAAGGAAAATGTCCTGTTTACGAACTTTCGAAAGGTGGTATTTAGGCAATCGTAGTGCATGTATCCAATCCTGATTTTTGAATGGTTAAGGTTGCTCGAGACAAAACATTCTTTCCCTAACACAATCTATCTCCTTCCATTTTTGTCTCCGGCCCCTTGGGATTCTTAACAAGTGTGGTTGGATGTTCTGTTCTGTCGTGATTGCGTTTCATTGGCCCTGAAAAGCCCCTGTGAGGAGTGGTCAATTAAGAGTGTATTATATTGTGTATTAATGATGAAATAATATATGAAATGGGTCAAATATGAACTGCGGATATGAAAGCAAGTAAAGCTATGATCCTCGCAGTTAAGAACGCAATTCTTGCAATTGCGTAAAGAAGCCTGAAAAATTCAGGACTTCAACGGGGTTTGAACCCGTGACCTCGCGATACCGGTGCGACGCTCTAACCAACTGAGCTATGAAGCCACTGACGTTGAGAGCTGGTCATTTGTATATCCACAAATCGTATCTACCTATAGATGCCTATAGGGCTCGATTGACTGTTGGGGAGTTACATACTAATTTACCGAAAAACGGAAATGCAACATTTGAATTTCGCGATCTCGAGTTCCAGCGCAAATTCCAGAAAATAGTTGGAACAAAACTTCTAAAAGTTTAGTTTTGAATTTTTTTAAAAACAACCCTATCGTCATATGAAAACCGTGAGACTGTAAATTATCATGATTCTAAGCGCCGCGGAAGACGGCAGGGTCTTGTGGATTCATATAAAAGGGGTTCTCTGACAGAGCTTGACAGTGTATTTTAATATGGATTCTGCTCTTAAACGGCTGTCAAGAAGGAAAAATGTTAATGTTAGTTCTACATGAAACTTTCTCGAGAACTGGACTCAACCGTTTCTATAACCTCGTGAATTATGTTATTCTCTTTAACTGACAAAAGAAAAATATTTGCAACCTAACGCATTTAGATATTTTTGTTGGGTTACTAGCTATAAAGAGGAGCCTTGAACAAAGTTAATCTGTGATAGTTAGCTGGTTATTTTTTATTATTAAATTCTCAACCTCGGATAATGCATTTCGCGTGCTCTGATTGGTTCACTCAATCTCGGTTATCAGCTCATATACCTTGGTTTGACCTTATATGGTAAATGATTGCGTTAAGCGTTGCTAAACTAAAAATGTTTTCGCCGGAATGCGAAATTACTCTTTGAATAAAGCAAAAAAGGAGAAAAAAAACTTTTTTTGTGGAAAGTTTGGATCAATTCCGACGTTTAGAAGTACGCGAAAAGGCAAGGAATGTTTTTGTGATGAGCCTGCGTCTGTCTGACAACAAGGTATTACACAACATCGCATCAGTTCTCATCAAGTTTTTTTCGATTTCGCTCGGATTTGCTCGCTTTTTCCGCTCGTATTTCGTACTTCCAAATTTTTGAAGTTGAAGGAATTTAATAAAACAATTATTCCATTCGCGCTTGTTGGATATGAGAATGGTTATAGCCAACTCGGCGCTACGCGCCTCGTTGGCTATTTACCATCTCATATCCAACGCGCGCTCATGGAATAATTGTTAACTATCTTTAAAATGAAGAATCCAAGAATAAGAGTACTTTTTTGCACCAATTTTGTGGACGAAAAATGCGGGAAATGTTTGATCAGCGCTCAAACCAGAAAGCAGACGCAGACATCCGTTTCGGGCTTGTTGGCCCTCGTCAGTGTAGTAGTAGTAGTAGTAGTAGTAGTAGTAGTAGCAGCAGCAGCAGCAGCAGCAGTAGCAGTAGCAGTAGCAGTAGCAGTAGC
>NC_090888.1:69285273-69287773 GCF_036669925.1 Montipora capricornis | reverse complement strand
CAAGAATCATCACACAATTGACTTACATGATTAACTATAGTTGTAATACGTAATCCTTCGCGTGCATTAACGTAGCTCGTGCTTGGCATGATAATCGATAACGTTCTTTTCTTGATACGCACGAGCTCCCTCGTGAGATACTGCGAGCTCCCTCGTGAGATACTGCGGATGTTGCATAGTCAATTACGGACCTTACACATGACATGTAGAAGAGAGCTAGATCGGCAGGGGGCAGTTTGGAGCGTTTGAGCTGCACTAAGAAGTACAGCGTCTTGCTCCCTTTCAGGCGCTGACTATTTCCTCAATGTGCGCGTTCCAAGTTAAGTTGGAGCTTCTAGTAAGCCCAAGTAGCATAGCGGTACTAATGACTGCGGCGGTGCAATGTAATGGAGCAATTATGTTTCATTTATCTTTTATATAATAAGCTCAATATATAATGCACGTTCTCACCTATGATCAATTAGAGGGATTCGCATAGCTGACTTTCATCATCAAAACTTATATAAAACAAATGGATTCCATGTTGTCGTGCCTCTGGTCAGTAATAGATTACAAGGCTATCGCTTCCTGTGCCACTTTTTTGTTCTTAATCACATTTTGACGTCATCTGTGATCTATTACCGAAGAGACGCACGGCAAAAGGGAATCTATTTTTTAAAAATATTTATTATTATCAGCTTAAGATTAATACCCCATTTCTCGAAAGATAGAAGTGATCCTCGCACTTAACTGGACAATTTAAAGTGATCAGCTACCTTTTCCAGAGCTTTTCCATCCTCCTGCTGGCTCTTGGCTCTCGCGGCTACGACTAGGACAACGCCACAAAGCAATAATATCATTGGGTGAAGGAGCAGAAATATTCCTGCTGCACGTGCAGCACGGATTTTAGCAAGTATTTTTGCGGTCCTCTGCATAACGACGACGTGAAATCACCAAATTTGAGGTTTTGATGACAACGTAAGCATGCAACAGAGAATCTTTCATTCTCTATTTTAACTTTGAAACCGCTCGTACCGATTTATTTTTAGGATACTTTGCCCACATTGTACGACGCGAACTAGACTGAATAATCGCGAAAGACTTACGATAGAGCCAAGTTATATTTTGAGGTGACGTTTTCGTCGACCGTCGCCGTCGTAGATCTTAAATTCCCTATTCCCTATTACTACACTACAACGACGAACATGCTCAACCCAACACTGTTCTTTTCATTATTTACTTTTCTATGATTGGTCAACTAATATCTATGTACAATAACCAAAACTAAATTAAATCCTAACCTGACCTTAATTTTTCTCCAGGCTTAATTTAGGCTCCAACTGAAAAGTTTCTTCAATCCATCTGAGTGCGTATTCAACCTAGGTAAAATGAGGATCGCCAGTTTAAACTAGGTTAAAACGGATTCAACCTGAGAACGCATTTACCGCCAACATATATATCTTCTTTCATTCATTTGCCAAGAAATTCAAGGCTTGAACGGTGCTCGAACCCACTGACCGCGCGATTGCGGTTCTCTTCTCTGCCAACTTAACTATCAAGCCAACTGGGAGGTGGTCACTTGCAAGTTCGAATTATTTCCGTTAATAGGTGAACGAATGAATGAGAAAAAATTCATCTATTCTATATCATTTATTAACGATACCTTTATTGTTTCAGCATTCGAATCAATGTGAGGTTTTGGTCATCGGTCATTCAAGAAAACGCAAGTGATTCCGTTGGAATGAGAAGAACAAGTTTGTCCCTGAATTTTCCCAACCCGAAGTGACGGATGATCTGTAGAAAACAGAAAACCCCAACCCTTAATCGGTTCTTCCAAAGCAGCAGCATCAATTAGCAATCCAAGCGGCGCTATGATTTCCGTGCTACAAGTCAGCTACATTTGCATTTGCACGTTAGCAATTCTTGGAAACACTTTGACCATTGTGATGTTCGCATTGGAAAGAGAGTTGTTGAAAAAGTCATACAACATATTAATCTTGGTTCTGGCGACGAATGATGTGCTGATTGCAGTAAATGTAATCGTAAATCCATCCTATGTTATGCGAAATTGGTTTCCTTACCCAACAAATCCTTTTATAGGAGAAATCTTCTGTCGCTTCATATACAACCGAGTGCTCATATTTCAGCTTATATTTTTCTCAGTTTACATAACCTTGGTGTTGACGGCAGAACGATGGTTTGCAGTTGTAAGACCTCACCAACACAACCAAGCATTCAGCCGTAAAAAAGTCCTTGGCTACGTCATATTGTCGTGGGCGTGGTCGTTTCTTCTCATGGTTAAAGGTATGATAGATTATGGCTTTAATCCAAATGGCGATAAAATCTGCCAAATCCATGATTTAATAGGACCCGTGTTTAAGGTTGCCTGGTATACCACGCAAACTTGCTTGAAGATGGTCGTACCATGTCTTGCCATGATTGCTCTGTACATTCACATGATACTGAAGACCGTCAACTCTCCGACTGCTTCTGCAGAAAGGAAAGCCAAACTGAAGGGAAA
>NC_090888.1:69277773-69280273 GCF_036669925.1 Montipora capricornis | reverse complement strand
AATAAGTCATTTTAGAGAGCAGAGCAGTAATAAAGATAAGAGAAAACGGCCATCTCTTTCGGATTTGACGGTACGTAGGTATGACTTGCGGTTTAAGATAGACAGAAATGAAAAAAACGGCACTAGGAGCTAAAGAGATATCATGGAAAGTTAATGATTTCTTGTTTTAGATTGGATTTCAATTCGTGTTCTTTGAATTCTGGTTCATTCCATTCGGTTTTCTGAACATCTACAACCCGAAATAGTACAATCTCAAATTTGAGGAAAACGCCTTGAGCACACATTAACGGAGACTCCAATTTTCCTAATTCGTTAATGAGCCTCAATGATTTGTTTAGTTATAAAAGTTAAAGGAGCTTTAACAATCTAGACATGACCAGTTTTAAAACCTTGACACCCCGTTGGCCGAGCCTTTCATTATATCTTTTGCCAATGTCTTGGGCGACCACGAAGTGACACTGAACTGTATCTATCGTTTCAGTATTTGTAGAATGGAGCACAATGTCGTTCACTGAGATGTCCTTATTTAACATCTAGGTGCCATGTAGCATCGGAGTGAATTCAAAATAGGCCCACCAGTATTTTTGCTGTATGTTACAAAGAAAATGACTGCATGGTCTATGAACAAAACGGTTTTCAAGCGCAGCAACTCTGAGTCATCGCATCTGTGATAAACCCTGCTTAAGGAATGATTCAAGGGGAACCGCTTTTAAGACTGCCTAGTACGCTGCTCAGGTGGTCTTAAAGATGGTAATACCATGCCTTGCCATGATTGGCCTGTATATATCCACATGACTTTAAAGACTATCCATTCTCCGACTGCGTCTGCGGAGAGCAAAGCTAAACTGAAGGCAAAGTCGACTCGAATGGTAACAGCTGCCAGTTGTACTTTGATCGCCTTGTACCTTCCCAACCAAATCGTCTTTCTCGTTTCTTTCACTGGAAAAACGGAACTTGCTAAACCGTTACATAAATTCACGTCATTTCTGGCTTTTATGACCACTTGTCTTAATCCATTCATTTACGGGCTAAGCAATAAAAATTACCAACCGCGCTATTGGCGTATCTTGTCCGCCATTTGCCCTTGCCTAAGCAGAGCCAACCGCACGAGGGTGGAAGATTTAGAAGCTGCAGATGGCTTAAGACTCCGTCGAGTTAACTCACCTTCCGAAGAATCGTCTCAAAATAATGAGTAAATAAGGACATCGAAGACGGGCACGGAACTGTTTGTCCCAAAGGAAAGGAAGCAGTTAAAGTACAGGCCCCAGTTGTTCAAACGATGGATAGCGCTATACACTGGATAAATCACTATCCGAGCGGATAAACACAAGCAAAACCAATTGAGTTATCCAGTGGATAGCGACTTTTCCGGTGGATAGCGCTATCTACCCTTCGAACAACTGGGGCCAGATGTGTAGGAAAAGTCTCAAATGCGGATTGTACCAAAAAAACCCTCGCATTATCTTATCATCCAATCAGCGAGGAGGAAACGGCGTGACACAGAGAAACTTCAAGTAGAGTTACACCGTTTAATGAAGAGACGTGCCATCAGTCCGGTCGATGATCCCACAGATTAGGTCTCAGGCATGATGGCAGCACAGATCAAAATGGCAGCATACGTCTATTTATTGATCCACCCTTCCTGAACCAGTGATTGAAGAGATTCTACCAGAAGTTTCAAAAGAAAAATTCTTTAGCAACTTGGATCTGAAACAAGGATTCCTGCAAGTGGAATTACAGTGAAACCTGTATTAAGCGGACACCGTATTAAGCGGACACCCTCTATTAAGCGGACAGTGGCCGAATACCCTAAATTTATATCCCTTATTTACTGTAAATCAAACCTTTATTAAGCGGACACCTCTATTAAGGACGTTCGCGCCAAAATCTTCCTAAGGTGAGATTTTGTTCATTTCTCGCCTAGAGTTAGGTCATAAAGTACTTACTCCAAAAATGAAAAAAAAAATGGGGGTCACCGACTTTGTTACGGAGAAAATGGCAGTGGAAAAATGCCTTAATTTCGAGAAATCGGTCATAATAGCGAGATGTAGGCTCATCTGCTCATCCATCGAAAATCATAAAAATAAACTGTTGGAGTGAAAGTTTCCGTGCATAGGTTTTTAGGAGTGAGATTTTTAGATAATTGTATGCCGCTAGGGATGTGGTAAACAGTAGAGTTCATCCTCGACGAGCGTTTTCGTAAGCTCTATCCGTTGCAACCACTACCGGTATTCGATGGCACGAGGAAAGAAAATGTTAAAAAAAGATAACTTCTTACGGTGAGAATTTTTTCATTTCATCATATGTTGTAGATAGTAAGTAAAGTAAGTGATTCATGATTAAAAAAACAGGGGTCACCGATGATCTGAACGAGTAAAATCGATGTGATTTTGCAAAGCTCTTGGAAAAGTTCGTTTGTCACGCTTTTGCGTGACCTGTCGGGCAAGGATTGGAACCCAAGAGAGGATCGATCGTTGAAGAGATGAAAGGTTTTTACCGA